>NW_026728117.1:0-300000 GCF_030684315.1 Stegostoma tigrinum | reverse complement strand
TGAGGAAATGGGATGCAGTGACTGAGGGAAATGGGATGCAGTGACTGAGGGAAATGGGATGCAGTGACTGGGAAATGGGATGCAGTGACAGTGGGAAATGGGATGCAGTGACTGAGGGAAATGGGATGCAGTGACTAAGGGAAAGGAAATGCAGTGTCTGTGGGAAATGGGATGCTGCGACTGAGGGTAATGGGATGCAGTGACTGATGGAACTGGATGCAGTGACTGAGTGAAATGGGATGCAGTGATTGAGTGAAATGGGACGCAGTGACTGAGTGAAATGTAATTGCCGTGACTGTGGAAAGGAGATGCAGTGACTGAGGAAATGGGATGCAGTGACTGAGGGAAATGGGATGCAGTGACTGAGGGAAATGGGATGCAGTGACTGGGAAATGGGATGCAGTGACTGATGGAAATGGGATGCAGTGACTGATGGAAATGGGATGCAGTGACTGATGGAAATGGGATGCAGTGACTGATGGAAATGGGATGCAGTGACTGATGGAAATGGGACGCAGTGACTGATGGAAATGGGACGCAGTGACTGAGTGAAATGGGACGCAGTGACTGAGTGAAATGTGATTCCATCACTGAGTGAAATATGATGCACTCACTGAGTGTACTGTGATTCACTCACTGAGAAAACTGTGATGCAGTCACCGAGTGAAATGGGATGCAGTGGCTGAGTGAAATGGAATGCAGTGACTGACGGAAATGGGATGCAGTGACTGAGGGAAATGGGATGCAATCACTGAGTGAATTGCAATGCACAGACTGAGGGAAAGGTGATGCTGTGACGATGGGAAATGGGATGCAGTGAGGGTGTGAAATTGAATGCAGCGTCTGTGAGATACGGGAAACAGTGACTGATGGAAATTGGACGCAGTGACTGTGGTGAACGAGACGCAGTGATTGAGTGAAATGGGATGCAGTGATTGAGTGAAATGGGATGCAGTGACTGAGTAAAATACGATGCAGTGACTGAGTGAAATGTGATGCAGTGACTGCGTGAAATGGGATGCAGTGACTGTGGTGAAGGACATGCAGTGACTGAGGGAAATGGGATGCAGTGACAGAGTGACATGAGCTGTAGTGTCTGATGGAAATGTGATGCAGTACCTGATGGAAATGGGATGCAGTGACTGAGGTACTGGGAAGGAGTGACTGAGTTCATGGGGATGCAGTGCCCAAGCGGACTTGGGGTCCAGTGAGTGAGGGAAATGGGATACAGTGCCTGAGTGAAATGAGATGCAGTGACTGAGGGAAATGGGATGCAGTGACTGAGTGAAATGAGATGCAGTGACAGAGGGAAATGGGATGCAGTGACTGTGGGACATGGGAAGCATTGACTGAGTGAAATGCGATGCAGAGACTGAGGGAAAGGAGATGCTGTGACTATGGGAAATGGGATGCAGTGAGTGTGGGAAATTGAATGCAGCGCCTGTGAGATACGGGAAACAGTGACTGATGGAAATGGAATGCAGTGACTATGGTGAAGGAGATGCAGTGACTGAGTGAAATGGGATGCAGTGACTATGGGAAATGGGATGCCTTGACTGACGGAAATGGGATGCAGTGATTGACGGAAATTGAATGCAGCCTCAGTGAGAAACGGGATACAGTGACTGAGTGAAATGGGATGCAGTGACTGATGGAATTGGGGTGCAGTGACCACATCAGTACTGGGTGATGATCCTGGCCAGGTGTTAGATTTCAAAGTCGTTGATCACCTTGGTGATAGCGATCACAATTCTGTTATGTTTACTTCAGTGATGGAAAGGGATAGGTGTACACCACTGTGCAAGAGTTATAGCTGGGGGAAAGGCAATTACGAAGAGATTATGCAAGATTTAGGGAGCATAGGATGGGGAAGGAAACTGCAGTGGATGGGCACAATAGAAATGTGGAGCTTATTCAAGGAAAAGCTCCTGTGTGTCCTAGGTAAGTATGTACCTGTCAGGCAGGGAGGAAGCTGTAGGGTGCGGGAGCCGTGGTTTACGAAGGAAGTGGAATCTCTGGTCAAGAGGAAGAAGAATGCTTCTGTTACTTTCAGATGTGAAGGCTCAGTTCGGGTGATTGAGGGTTACAAGGTAGCCAGGAAAGACCGAAAGAGAGAGCTCAGAAGATCCAGGAGGAGACATGAGAAGTTGTTGGCGGATAGGATCAGGGTAAACCCTCAGGCTTTCTCTCGGTATTTAAGGAATTAAAGAATGACAAAAGTAAGATGAGGCCCAATCAAGGATAGTAGTGGTAAGTTGTGTGTGGAGTCAGATGAGATAGGGGAAGCGCTAAATGAATATTTTTCAACAGTATTCACTCTAGAAAACCACAATGTTGTCGAGGAGAATACAGACATACAGGCTACTGGACTAAGTGGGATTGAGGTTCACAAGGAAGAGGTTTTTGAAATCCTACAGAGGGTGAAGATAGCTATGTCCCCTGGGCCGGAAGGGATTTATCCTCGGATCCTCTGAGAATCCAGGGAGGAGATTGCCGAGCCTTTGGCATTGATCTTTAACTCATCATTGTCTACAGGAATAGTGCCAGATGACTGGAGGATAGCAATTGTGGTTCCCCTGTTCAAGAAGGGGAGTAGAGACAACCATGGTAATTATCGGCCAGTGAGCCTTACCTCAGTTGTCGGTAAAGTGTTGGAAAAGGTTATATGGGATAGGATTTACAATCATCTAGAAAAGAATAAATTGATTCGGGATAGTCAGCACGGTTTTGTGAAGGGAAGGTCGTGCTTCACAAACCTTATTGAGTTCTTTGAGAAGGTGACCAAACAGGTGGATGAGAGTAAACCGGTTGATGTGGAGTATATGGATTTCAGCAAGGCGTTCGATAAGGTTCCGCATAACAGACTATTGTACAAAATGCAGAGGAATGGAATTGTGGGAGATATAGCAGTTTGGATCGGAAATTAGCTTGCTGAAAGAAGACAGAGCGTGGTAGTTGATGGGAAACGTTCATCCTGGAGACCAGTTACTGGTGGTGTACCGCAGGGGTGGGTGTTGGGTCCACTGCTGTTTGTCATTTTTATAAATGACCTGGATGAGGGCGTAGAAGGATGGGTTAGTAAATTTGCAGACGACACTAAGATAGGTGGAGTTGTGGATAGTGACAAAGGATTGGTTGCAGAGGGACATAGATAAGCTGCAGAGCTGGTCTGAGAGGTGACAAATGGAGTTTAATGCAGACAAGTGTGAGGTGATGCACTTCGGTAGGAGTAACCAGAAGGCAAAGTACAGGGCTAATGGTAAGATGCTTCGTAGTATAGATGAGCAGAGAGATCTTGGTGTCCATGAACACAGATCCTTGAAAGTTGCCACCCAGGGTGACAGGGCTGTTAAGAAGGCATACAGTGTTTTAGCTTTGATTAATAGAGGGATCGAGTTCCAGAACCAAGAGGTTATGGTGAAGCTGTACAAAACTCTGGTGCGGCCGCACTTGGAGTATTGCGTACAGTTCTGGTCACCGCATTATAAGAAGGATGTGGAAGCTTTGAAAAGGGTGCAGAGGAGATTTACTAGGATGTTGCCAGGGAAAGAGGGAAGGTCTGAGAATGAATGGCTGAGGGACTTGAGGCTGTTTTCATTCGAGAGAAGAAGGTTGAGAGGTGACTTAATTGAGACATATAAAATAATCAGAGGGTTAGATCGGGTGGATAGGGAGAGCCTTTTTCCTCGGATGGTGACGGCGAACACGAGGGGGTATAGCTTTAAATTGAGGGGTGAAAGATATAGGACAGATGTCAGAGGTAGTTTGTTTACTCAGAGAGTAGTAAGGGAATGGAACGCTTTGCCTGCAACGGTCATAGATTTGCCAACTTTAGGTATATTTAAGTCGCCATTGGATAAGCATATGGGCGTACATGGAATAGTGCAGGTTAGATGGGCTTGAGATCGGCATGACAGGTCGGCACAAGATCGAGGGCCGAAGGGCCTGTACTGTGCTGTAATGTTCTATGTTCTATGGCTAGCTCTCCCTGTGCTCCGTGTGATTTAACTTCCCTCTTGGAGTACCGTGAGGAACCTTCTTGAACGCCTTACTGAAGCCCGTATGCGTCCATCTTTCTGCCTTAGTCAATGCTCTTGATTACTACTTTAAAAAACTCAATCAAATTACGTGAGTTATGATTTCCTGTGCACATGTTTCCTCGGATCCCATGGACTGTTTCCTGTTCTAACAGTCTTCAAATGGGGGATCTTGTCAAAAGCTTTGCTGATGCCCAAGTAGACTGTATCAAATGCATTGCCCTCATGCACACACCTAGTTAGCTCTTCAATCATAGATTCATAGAGTCATACAGCACAGAATGAGGACCTTCAGTCCCAATCATCTGTACTGATCAGGTGTCCCAAACTTAACCGGTCCCATTTGCCTGTGTTTGGTATCCGTCTAAACCTTTCCTAATTGTGTACCTGTCCAAATGTCTTTTAAATACAGCAATTTTATCTGCCTCGACCACATCTGTTGGCAGCTCCTTCCATTCACGAACCCCACCCCCCCAACCCCTTGTGGAAAGTTGGTTGAAAGTCAAAGCTGTGAATGTTAGAGATTCATCAACAAACCTCTTGCTGTCAACTGAAAGAAACCAGAGCTGATAAATCTCATTAGTAAACAAAATCATAGTTCTCCAGATTTAGTAAACATTATTTAGTAATTCCTCTTTTAATAGCTCTCACACAGTTGGCTGTCACTGAGGGGACTTCTCCTTGTACATTTCCTGCCATTAACCCAGTGCACTCTACAGGGACAGAAGACAGTAAAACTAAATAAAGAAACTCTAATTGAAAGAAAGAAGAATTATGGAAATGTCCTGCCCTCACCCCTTCTTTCCTCACAACCGCTCCCCACCCCTTTCACAAAGAACGATCAAACGAATGCTGTTGTAACATCTTACTTTGTTCCAATCCCAGTTTATTTGTTGCTGAAACAGACTTTCTTGCTATTGGTCCCTTTGCACTTAATTATTCCAATGCACCCTGCGCACCTCCCGCTTTCTATTCTCGATAAAATCAGGGTCTTCTGCTGTTTATGTTAACCGTTCATAGCATATCCTGTGCCCCTTGACCTGCATCAATTCCAAGTTCAGCAAATCCTGAATTTTAATATTAATTAATAAACTCTAGTTTCGGTTTCAAATCCCTCCACGGTCTTGAATCCCTCCCCTAATCTCTGTAATCCCCTCCAGTCTCCTAGTTTTCAGAGCTATCTACAGTCTTACACGAACTCATTCCTGAACATTTCCAGTTGTAGTTAGCTCACAGGTGGCATTGCTGTGAGCTGCCAAGGTACTAACACTGGAATTTCTTTCCTCAACCACTCTGTCCCTCAACCAGTTATTCCTCATTTCGTACACTGAGCATGAGTGACCTGCAGTGAGGTCTCAAGGAATTGGTGCCAGTTCACCAGAGGATGAAGTCACACTCCATTTCAGCTACAGGGGATTCAGATGAGAACTGCAATGGGGATGGGGTGGCCGACAGAAGAAGGATTGGTGCATTGGCAGGTTAGAAAGCCTGCCATTAATGTCACGGAGCAGGAAAGACTCTGGCTTCAATCTGGCGCAGTGTTTGGAACCTATCCACTCCAGCACTGAGTTGTGGCCAACCTGATGGGAACAGTTACAGATTGAGTCATGATTGGCATCTCTGCTCCAGAAAAAGCAGAAGCTGTTGTGGTACAGTCGTGGGTGGGCCCTTCTGGAGCTAGAGTTACTCAGGATAAACACAATAAAAATCATCAGCTTTCACCTGCTGTGCCACAGTCACAGGGATCGCACTCTGTGGGAGCATTAAGCAAGAAAAAGGCACCTGTAATACTGGTATGAAGGAAATAAATGAGGGCAGTTGATACTTGCATGCATTATGGCATAGATTGTTCAACATTATTGTTTTGAAATATCAATATTGTGATGGCATTTACTGTTGTTTGTAGACAAGTGGTGCAGTGGTAGTCAACAGCCAAGGAGAGGGAAGGTTCAGCCTTGTTAGTGGAATTTGAGCTTACATTTACCTGTATTACAGTTGGTCGAGTGGATCACAGAAAGTCTGGCAACAAAAAAGCTGCAATGGTTACCTCGTCACTGCTTCCAACTCCTCCTCTTTCTCAGCTGGTGCCCTATCACTGGCAGCGACAGCGTACCCTCATGATGCCAAGGTTGGAGACTATCAAGAATCATGACGACACCGGCCCTTCTCTGTACTGCAGGACTGCCCCAGAGTGCTCCAGGCAGCAGAAACAACATTGAACTACTCCAGTGGTCTGCACCATGACATTTCCTGTGGTACTTTATGCAGCCCCTCTGAGTGTGTAATACACACTCCCATATGGACCACGTCTTCAAACTAAGGCTCTTGTCACCTCCTCATTACTTCAAGTTGTTCAAATGAGGATGGCAGGGCAGAATATTGAAGAATTATTACAAAGTCTTCTGTTCAGTATCCTGCTGCTCTCTGACAAGGAAAACTGAAATGTACTTGATTTTCATGTAATTTTGATTCCCATTACCGGTCCTTATGGGAACAGGAAAAATGACAAGCTGGAAAATTTTGCAAGTAATCTTTGGGCCAGCCTGGAATCTTCCCATCCTCTGGCCATGACCTTGTGACCCTGCTTGGAGGTTGTAGTTACAGTTTCAGAAGTGATCAATTCCAGTGAGGATGTCTGTACTAAGGTGAAAGCTCACGCACAGTTCTTCACGACGGGAAAAATGGCTCCATTCAGACTCTGGAGATTCAGGTATCCCACTGAGAATCGTTGTCTCCTTCATCATTCACCTTATTCCAGTCACCTGTCCTGCTCTGTGTGATTTCTGTCCATTCTCTCAGTCATGCTTGTCTGAGGGGATAGCCACGACTGTAGCCCTGTTGTTGACTTGTGCAGTATCCTCACAGTCAGGGAATGCTTCCCCATTCCTGAGAGATTTCAGCTGGCTTAAACAGCTCTGAAAACCACGAAACACTTTTGCAAGAGTCAGCGGAAATCCACTTGCATCTAACCTGTAAGTAGTTGGTGATATCTCTATCCTCACTGCACTGGATTAAGAGAGGATTGTAACTGGAATACTGAGGTCAAAACAATATACCATTAGCATCCAAGCAGCATTACGCATACTTCCATCAGAATGTGAATCAGATGACAGGGATTATACCTAGCACTTGGAGAACTGACAGAAACCCCAGGTTACCGTGTCAGGAAAGTTCCAGTGAATGAAGTGCCAACCGAGCACTTACCATTCGGGGGCAGTCTGTGGCTAAAACCCCACTCACTGAGAGATGCTGGCCAAACAGAGACTAGTGTCTCGCCATTGCAGGTGGTGCCACCAGGAAGGGTGGCTGATGCTGGTACTGCAATTAATCCAATGCTATTAGTGAGTCATGAACAAATTGGGGTCGTGGGAGAGGTTTTCTGGCCAGGGAATCAGGAGGTTGTAAGAAAAGGTAGTCAGGTGCTATCTGTTTGCCATCGCTACTAATATGGCATGGCGGATCAACGGTGAGCACTGCTGCCTCACAGCTCCAGGGACCCAGGTTCAATTCCAACCTCAGGTGACTGTCTGTGTGGAGTTTGCACATTCTGTATATGTCTGCATGGGTTTCCTCTGGGTGCTCCAGTTTCCTCCCACAGTCCAAAGATGTGCAGGTTAGATGGCTTGGCCATGCTAAGTTGCTAAGAGTGTCCAGGTATGTGTGGGTTAGGTGGGTTATAGTGGAATGGGTGTGGGTGGAATGCTGCAAAGGTCAATGTTGGGTCAAAGGGTCTGATTGTACACTGTAGGGATTCTATAATTAAGAGTTTTACTTCTCAAACTTTCTGTGTGATATTTGTTCAGCCTAAGTTATTAATTGCCCACTCAGGGGAGTAAAGACCATTTACCAGCCTTCCCAATCGAGACTGCATCAGGGTAAAACTTGAAAGGCAGTCAGGTCCGTACTTACACTCTCCAGCTCAAACCCCGCATAAAGAGAGGGGTGTTAAATTCTACCCGTCATGTACAAAATCCAGCACCTACGTGATTGCCTGCAAAAATGCCATCCATCACTGCCCACAACAGAAGAGTGAACCTGGCAGAAACGCAGAATTGCTACAATGCAGAAGGAGGACATTCAGCCCATCATACTTGCCAAGCTCTCTGAGCACTCTAATTTAAGGCCAATCTTCTACCTTTTTCCAAAAACCCTGCATGTATTTTTTTTTCTGTTTAAGTAACCATCCCTCTTGCGTGCCTTCGCTGAATCTGCCACCACCACATTTCCAGGCAGTGGATTCCAGGCCCAGATCACTCACTGGCTGAATAAAGTATTTTTTCTCACTGCCCATTTGCTTCTTTTGTTAGCATCTTTGAAACTGTGCCCTCTGGTTCTAGATTCATTTTAGGAGTGGGAACATTTTATTCCTAGATAACAAGGTGTAGAACTGGATGAAGAGCTTTCTGAACTTTCTTCAGAAAAATGAAGAAGGGTCTAGGCCTGAAATGTCAGCCTTCCTGCTCCTCTGATACTGCTGGGCCTGCTGCGTTCATCCAGCTCAGCACCTTGTTATCTCAGATTCCCCACCATCTGCAGTTCCTGCTATCTCTGAAGCATTTTATTCCTATCTGCTTTCTCCTGAGCACTCATGGTTTTGGAAAGTTTCTATCAAGTTTCCAAGGAAAGCAGTCCCAGTACCTTGAAAAAATCCTCATAACTGAGTTTCTCATCCCTGAGAATCATTCTCATAAATGGAGGCGTTGTGACAACATCACTGGACTAGTAATCCGGAGATTCAGGTAATCAGAATCAACTTTCACCATGACGCATGTTTGAATCCAATTTCAATTTAAAAACAACACCCAGGAATGAAAGTCTAATGGCGCCCATGAAATGGACCAACGGCTGTGCTGTACATTTCTATGACTCTATGTCTCATAACAGGTCGCAGTACATTGGAGTTTTGTGTCATCTGTACAGTACAATGTTGTCCCCTGCACACCCAAGCCTAGATCATTTATGTACGTATCAGGAAAGCAAGGGTCTCACTACCAGCCTCAGGGGAACTCCACAACAAACATCCTCTCAATCAGAAAAACACCCATCACACTCTCTTTCTTGTGATCAGAGATAATGGGAACTGCAGATGCTGGAGAATCCAGGATAACAAAGTGTGTAGCTGGATGAACACAGCAGGCTGAGCAGCATCTCAGGAGCACAGCAGCTGACGTCAGCTTTGGTGCTCCTGAGATGCTGCTTGGCCTGCTGTGTTCATCCAGCTACACACTTTGTTATATTACACTCTCTTTCTCATCCCTCAGACAATTTTGGATCCATTTTGCTGCTGTCCCTTTCATTCTAAGATTTTCTTCAAAAATTGTACAAAATGCTTTTGGATAGCCCATGCACAGCACAACAGCATCTTTGTCCTTTTCAACCTTCTCTGTTACCTGCGCCTATCTCAAGCATCCAAATGATGTGGGCAAGTGGATACTGATGTTATTGGATCTTAAGACACGGAAAATGACTCATTGATAATGTGGTATCCCAAATTAGAACCATCAGAGATTTACATGTCGGTGATAATTTACACACATGAGAGGGGTGCAGACACTTAGAGCCGTTCAGCCGCTAGGTGAAAACATTTCCGAGTTAATTGCCGCCCTGCGCAGAGTGCACACACAAATCTTGATGACAAGCATGACCCCAAGTCAGACAGCATCATTAGCATTGCTTCCAGATTAAAAATAACCCAGGGAGAACAAGACACTGCCTTTCAGACAGGTGTGGAGATAATTCCCAAATAACTAGCTTGATCCCAGACCACAGATGGGATGTACAATTATGGATTGACCAGATAAGGAACCAGCCAGGGTGCTCAGTGATAACTGGTTAACATGGCGGGGAAGGGAGTGAAACAATAACGAGACGTGCTAATCGGAATTGAGCTGTATTTGTGTGTTAAGTATAATTGAAGGGGCGTAAGAAGTGGGAGAGGGCTGTGGTGGCGGGTGGAATGATTGATGGAAGCCGCATTTGCTTCTTGTCCAAGTTTAATTCACTTCCGGAGACGCCGGTATTATTTTCAAATTGGCGCTATTTGCAGCGTAAAATTGCAATCGCTAAATGTTATGCTGACTCCTGAGACAGCAGGTTAGCAACCCCCAGTGAAAAGGGACCAGGATGCTAAATCTCCCCTTCCCCTACTACATCCCTAAACCAGCCCAGTTCGTCCCCTCCCCCCACTGCACCACACAACCAGCCCAGCTCTTCCCCCCCCACCCACTGCATCCCAAAACCAGTCCAACCTGTCTCTGCCTCCCTCACCTGTTCTTCCTCTCACCCATCCCTTCCTCCCACCCCAAGCCGCACCCCCATCTCCCTACTAACCTCATCCCACCTCCTTGTCCTGTCCGTCTTCCCTGGACTGACCTATCCCCTCCCTACCTCCCCACCTATACTCTCTTCTTCTATCTTCTTTACTCTCCATCTTCGGTCCACCTCCCCCTCTCTCCCTCTTTATTCCAGTTCCCTCTCCCCATCCCCCTCTCTGATGAAGGGTCTAGGCCCAAAACGTCAGCTTTTGTGCTCCTGAGATGCTGCTTGGCCTGCTGTGTTGATCCAGCCTCACATTTTATTATCTTGGGAGAGAGAGCCGTTTTGGTTTGTGATACACGAGACGAGGCTGTCTATGCCTTTCACCCATCGGTAGCTCTCCTCCTGTCCCTGCCTCTGCCTCTATGCACACACACTGCCAGGCATAGTCTTCCTCCCTCTCTGTGTGTGTGTGTGTGTCTCTCTCTCGCTTCAGCTCCTAAAACCTAAGATGCATCGGATATAAAAACACGCATATAAACACACACACATCAACAAGCCATGGGGAAAGATCAGGAATTACTGCAAGCTGTCAAAACCGAAGATGTACCTGCAGTGCAGAAGCTGTTGCAAAGGCCGAAACAAGGCAAAGCGAGTGAGTACCCTTTACACACCGTTCCATTGGCTGATGTGAATGTGCCTGTGTTTTTTTGTGTGTGTGTGTTTTGCAAATGTCCTGTTATTGTGGAGTAGGAGGGGAGGGAGTTTGGTCTGTTGTTCAATATGGGCTCTCCTATCTTGACCGATGCTGTGAGCGACTCTTGATACAGTGCAATCGGTGGGAATGTAGCATTAGCCTGAATAGTGCGTTCTCTCTCCCTCAGACAGCTCCCCTGCATCCCTTAGCTTCACAAGCCGGCGCTTTCTGCTCCTAACAGCGCAGATTGAACGTTGAGGATTGATAAGGTCAATACTGGGAATCCTAGATTCCCTATCAACCGGGCAAGAGATTGCAGATAATAAGATGTGAGGCTGGATGAACACAGCAGGCCAAGCAGCATCTCAGGAGCACAAAAGCTGACATTTAGGGCCTCGACCCTTCATCAGAGAGGGGGATGGGGGGAGGGAACTGGAATAAATAGGGAGAGAGGGGGAGGCGGACCGAAGATGGAGAGAAAAGAAGATAGGTGGAGAGAGTGTAGGTGGGGAGGTAGGGAGGGGATAGGTCAGTCCAGGGAAGACGGACAGGTCAAGGAGGTGGGATGAGGTTAGTAGGTAGCTGGGGGTGCGGCTTGGGGTGGGAGGAAGGGATGGGTGAGAGGAAGGACCGGTTAGGGAGGCAGAGACAGGTTGGACTGGTTTTGGGATGCAGTGGGTGGGGGGGAAGAGCTGGGCTGGTTGTGTGGTGCAGTGGGGGGAGGGGATGAACTGGGCTGGTTTAGGGATGCGGTGGGGGAAGGGGAGATTTTGAAACTGGTGAAGTCCACATTGATACCATATGGCTGCAGGGTTCCCAGGCGGAATATGAGTTGCTGTTCCTGCAACCTTCGGGTGGCATCATTGTGGCACTGCAGGAGGCCCATGATGGACATGTCATCAAGAGAATGGGAGGGGGAGTGGAAATGGTTTGCGACTGGGAGGTGCAGTTGTTTGTTGCGAACTGAGCGGAGGTGTTCTGCAAAGCGGTCCCCAAGCCTCCGCTTGGTTTCCCCAATGTAGAGGAAGCCGCACCGGGTACAGTGGATGCAGTATACCACATTGGCAGATGTGCAGGTGAACCTCTGCTTAATGTGGAATGTCATCTTGGGGCCTGGGATGGGGGTGAGGGAGGAGGTGTGGGGACAAGTGTGGCATTTCCTGCGGTTGCAGGGGAAGGTGCCGGGTGTGGTGGGGTTGGAGGGCAGTGTGGAGCGAACAAGGGACTTGGAATCTCCAGCATCTGCAGTTCCCATTATCTCAAGAGATTGCAGATGGTTTGTAGCGAATCCACGGTTGAGATACAACGCACAGAATCAGTTAGTATGAGGGGAAAGGTGGTTCTGGAGGTTTGCACTGTGCTGTTTCGGCAAAAAAAGTGCCCGACCAGAGAATATCAGGCCAGTGACTAAGATGGTTGAACAGCTAATTCTAGTGGAAAGCTGTCAAGAAGGTAATAGCTCAGAGTCTCGCTTCTGAGGAAGTGCAAACTGGAGATCTTGTTTGACCCACTCTGTGCAGGTTGTTGCTGCTGTGTTGCAAAGAGAGCCTAGAGACGTGAGGGGGGACTCGGATGTGACAAATGCAGTGACTCCACACCCGGGCAGTGGTTTGGCAACATGATTCGGACCCCGTTAGCTTGCAGCCCTCTGGCGCTGTTCCCTGACTGCCGGATGCTCACTGGCTCGCACGCCCCAAACAACTGGGGCTATTTTAAATTTAACCCCTTGATTGATGGGCTGACAAGTGCCTGTTGATGACAAAGCAATAGATGCTGCAGATCTGGTAATTCGAAGCAGTTTTGCTGGGAGACGCTTTAAATGATAGATTTCAATTCTAAAATTAACCAGGATTAAACGGGGAAGACCTCGAGCTGGCTGATCTATGATGTAGTAATAACAGTATTTTCGGAAAGATTGTCTGAGACGCAGGAGTGATGTCTCTCCCAGCTATCCTGGCTGCAAGGACGAGGAAAAGGCAACCCTTTCCGAACAAGGCACAGTGAGGATTTCTGAAACATTTATGTATCGCTTAACTGGAAACTTGATAATGTACGCCACAGTGTGGGAGGGGGAATCTTATTCAGTTCTATATTTGCCTAAAGCTTCACTCCAGATATTTTGTTAAAAATTAAGGAATAATGGGATTTGAAGGGTACACTGTGAGTAAATCGTGGGAAAATGTTAATTTATTTTGATGTGACTTGCTCCTACATGAGTAAAACATATTGTGATTAAGGATGATGGAATAAACTAAAAGCATTATTTGCCAGGATGAGATTCTGTCATAGTCTGGAGATGCGCTGCTCTGCTATCCAGTTATGAAGAGCTGCTGTAGTTGTGTTCTACAAGACTCCAATTGTTGGATGCAGTGGAAGTCTTTCAGGAGAAGACACCATGTCCCTTTTAAAAATAGTTTCTTACTGATTGATCATGTCACACACAGTACTTTGATTTGTAATTTTCTGGCTTAGTCTCTGGTGTTGAGAACCTTTGTGGGTTGACTCTCCCTTTGACCTCATGATCCCTGTTGAGTTTAGATTTTGAATGCGTGGCCTGTGCATTTGTTGGATTTCTCTCTATTGGTTCTCTAAGTTCACTGACTGAATGCAACACTGTATCAATGTTTACCAATAATGATCATATCTGTGATGATGATGCTATTTTCCTTGGGACAGATAATGAAAATCTCCATGCTTCACAAAGTCTGTCTTCGTGTCTATTGGTGCTCCATAATTGGTGACCATGCCTTCAGCTGACAATGCCTTAAGCTCTGGAATTTCTTCCATAAACCTCACCACTCCTTTACCACCCCCCCCCCCCCCCCCCCCCCCGACCATGTTCTCCTTTACATTATTGGTTATAAAATACCAGAGCGGTTACCTGTGTTGATATCGCCAGTGTCACGTTTGATTAGATCATTCCTCCTATGAAATATTGTGAGACATTTTACTTTTACCAATGCAAGATGCATACATGCTGTTGTTATTAGACAATAAGTCGAGGTGGGAGGGTGCGGTATCATTGGGTTTTAAATGGCTGGAGAGGCCTAACGCCAAATACCCAGCAGGTAGCTGTGTTGGGGCTGGGTTTGAGGGTGGGGTGGCAGATGGTGACTGTCTCTTCTAAATTAGCCCATGCTCCCATTCAAGGATCATATGTAATGCCTTGCTTATCACCAGTCTTCAAAATTCTGACAACACCCCAACTCCCCAACATATCCTCACTAGGGCCTACCAATTCTTCTCACTTGGTGAGCTGAATCTGAAACAATTGTCTCAGTCCCAAGTGCAATACCAGTAATGATCACGTCTTCTGGTGGTGCTGCTGGTACCGTGCTGGAATGCTGCCAATCTCTTACTGGCCTGAATCTCTCTGAGGCAGGACATCTTCATGTGTAAGCGGAGCAATCAACCCATCAGATGGTTGCAGAGCTTGGCAGACTTCCCACCTCTGTGCTTTTAGTCAAAGAGGTGGGGAACCCAGAGTCTTGTGTAATTCAGCCCTGAGGCAGTTGACCCTTACTTGCCTTCTGAAGTAGTATAGCAAATAGTTCATAAAAATGGGCAATAAAATGGTGACTTTGCCAGCATAATCCACATAATTCGAACTTTTCTTTATTAAATTGGGAACTCTGTGTGGTGTGTGCAATGCTAATGGAAGTACAGATCCTGGCTAAGCCCAGTGTTCTGTCTCCACCTCCCATGATAATACAAGGTACTGACTGATTGGTTTCTTGGCTGAGACTGTGGTCACTTAGTTGGCAGCCAAAAACACGAAGCAGTGTTTTTAGGAGAGGATGAGACAAAATATTTAGAGTGTCGAGAGGGTCCATAAAGTTTTGCAACTGAAGACATAAAAGCTGCTAGAGTTTAAAAATAACTTGGATCTGTATTTGAACTAACGTTAATGTAGAGGGCCAAGAGCTGGAAAACAGGATTCAACTTGATAGTTTTAATTTGGCTGGCAAAGATGCGCTGGGCCAAATGCTCTCCTTCCATTGCTACAAATTTCCACGATACTCCAAAATCATGTCAAAGATTTCTGAAGAAGGGTCTTGGCTTGAAACATCAGCCTTCCTGCTCCTCTGATGTTGCTTGGCCTGCTGTGTACATCCAGCTGTACACCTTGTTATCGCTATTGTAGAGCATCTATGTGTCCCACTGTTATTTTACTATTGTGCCAGATGTGTAGTACATGATTTCTCTGCAAGTTGGTATGACAAATTAAAATCATGAGACATTTTTATTCTCTTAATGATAAAACTCAAAATTCCAACTGCACCTATGTCAACTCCTGTGCTGTAACATGTCTTTACAGATTGAAAGGTGCATTTTATTTCAGTTGGGATGATTCTTGGATTTCTGCCAGAATTCAGCAGTTTGAGGTTTGCTGTGACAATTCCATGCCTTTTGACCTTCAACAAAATCACAATGAAAATGACGTGGAAATTACAATATGGATACTGTGTGTGTGTGTGTGTGTGTGTGTGTGTGTGTGTGTGTGTGTACCTTGTGATATTTGATATAATCATTTGATATAATCAGTGGCGTTACTTTGGAGAGGTTTTGGTCTCCCCTTTGAATATTGAAGTACAATGTAAAGCTCTTCCAGAAGTTTCGCTAATGACATAGAGCATCAGTCTGATGAAAACCTACCTCTTCCCCTTGCTACTATCTACTTGTTATTGCAGTATCAGTTTCTGAGACATGCCTTAGAATCCATTAAAGACGTGAATAAAGGCAAACAGTTGCCACTCACTCTAACCAACGTTTTTGTATAAAGATTTTACCCTCTACATGGACATGAGTCTTAATCCCATGTGTCCACTCTGTTCCAGTGAATGCTTTATTCATCCTTACTTTGACCACTTGCTTAACCTATTCCTAAATATTGACTTGGCTGCCTGTTCAGTCATTAATTCTGGTTGCACATTTTGAACTCTATGTGTTTGATGCAGCAGTTGGAAACAAGGGCTTGTGCTGCTTTAGTTATACCATCAATAGAGACTTTAAATAGTCATTAAAGAAAGGAAGAACTGGCACTGAATCAATTACCTGGGGTTTTTTTGTATTCATTCTTAGAATGGAGCTGCTGCTGGCTGGCCAGTATTTATTGCCCACTCATAGCTGCCCTTGACAAGGTGTTGGTGAGCTGCCTTCTTGAACCATGGCTTGGAGGGCAACTTGCAGGTGGTGGTATTCCCATAAATTTGCTGCCCTTATCCTTCTAGATGGTAGTATTTATGAAAGTGTTGGTTTCTAAAGAGCCTTGGTGAATTTATGCAGGGGATTTTGTAGATGATGTGCACAGCTGGTACTTCCCATCACTGGTGGAGGGAATGAATTTTTCTCGCTGTTGCTTTGTTAACTGTAGCAGCTTGCTGTGCCTAAATTGACTGCTGCATTTCCTGACATTGCAATAGTGACTACACTTCCAAAATATGAATACTGCTGAGAAAAGTCATATTTTGCTCCAGTTTTTCAACTTGCACTTAACAGGACAATTCACATCAAATACAATGTAAAAGGATCAACTATTACAGTAAATAAGAAGTGAGTCCTGGTGTTTTCCCTGTGGAAACAGCTCAGAGTCCACTGTAATTGCTTTATTCATCTTTACTTCAACCATTTGCTGTACCTGTTCCTAAATATTGATGTGGTTCCACTTCCAAATGAATCAGCACTCTCTTTGTGTACAGCTTTTCCCTTCACTTCTTGCAAATTGCCCCAATAAGTGCAAGATGAAAAGGATAAACAAAATGTATATTTTTCAAGTTCTGTATTACCAACTGATGACTGCCAAAATACTTCATTGGCTGTAAAGTGCTTTGGAATGTCCTGAGGCCATGAAAGGGAAGAAAGAGAAGGCTTTCTTTCTTAACATTGTGCATTTCACAGCTTTAGGATATCCCAAACAACTTCTGGCCAAGAGAATAGTTGAGAATTGGAGTCACTGTCGTAATGTGGAAACACGGCAGTCCATTTGTGCACAGTGAGATCTCACAAACGGCAACATCACAGTGACCAGAAAACCCCTTCAGTAATATCAGTTCAGAGCTTAGTATTGACCAAAACACCAGGATAACTCTGCTTGACAACAGAGGCATTACATTACCTGAGAGGGAATACGAGTATTTAACAACTAGACACCTGAAGCCACAATTTCAATGGGTAGAGTGTTGGTTCGAATGGTATCATCCAAAGGTCAGCACCTCCAACAATGGAGCACTGGGTATGTTAGCCTAGATTTTCTTCTCAGGTCTATAGATCCTGACTTGAACAATGACATTCTGTCTTAACGGTTGGAGTGAAACCCACTGAGCTGCAGCTAATATAGAACATAGAACATAGAACAGTACAGCACAGAACAGGCCCTTCAGCCCACAATGTTGTGCCGACCATTGATCCTCATGTATGCACCCTCAAATTTCTGTGACCATATACATGTCCAGCAGTCTCTTAAATGACCCCAATGACCTTGCTTCCACAACTGCTGCTGGCAACGCATTCCATGCTCTCACAACTCTCTGCGTAAAGAACCTGCCTCTGACATCCCCTCTATACTTTCCACCAACCAGCTTAAAACTATGACCCCTCGTGCTAGCCATTTCTGCCCTGGGAAATAGCCTCTGGCTATCAACTCTATCTATGCCTCTCATTATCTTGTATACCTCAATTAGATCCCCTCTCCTCCTCCTTTTCTCCAATGAAAAGAGACCGAGCTCAGTCAACCTCTCTTCATAAGATAAGCCCTCCAGTCCAGGCAGCATCCTGGTAAACCTCCTCTGAACCCTCTCCAAAGCGTCCACATCTTTCCTATAATAGGGCGCCCAGAACTGGACGCAGTATTCCAAGTGCGGTCTAACCAAAGTTTTATAGAGCTGCAACAAGATCTCACGACTCTTAAACTCAATCCCCCTGTTAATGAAAGCCAAAACACCATATGCTTTCTTAACAACCCTGTCCACTTGGGTGGCCATTTTAAGGGATCTATGTATCTGCACACCAAGATCCCTCTGTTCCTCCACACTGCCAAGAACCCTATCGTTAATCCTGTACTCAGCTTTCAAATTCGACCTTCCAAAATGCATCACCTCGCATTTATCAAGGTTGAACTCCATCTGCCACCTCTCAGCCCATCTCTGCATCCTGTCAATGTCCCGCTGCAGCCTACAACAGCCCTCTACACTGTCAACGACACCTCCGACCTTTGTGTCGTCTGCAAACTTGCTGACCCATCCTTCAATCCCCTCATCCAAGTCATTAATAAAAATTACAAACAGTAGAGGCCCAAGGACAGAGCCCTGTGGAACCCCACTCACCACTGACTTCCAGGCAGAATATTTTCCTTCTACTACCACTCGCTGTCTTCTGTTGGCCAGCCAATTCTGTATCCAAGCAGCTAAGTTCCCCTGTATCCCATTCCTCCTGACCTTCTGAATGAGCCTACCATGGGGAACCTTATCAAATGCCTTACTGAAGTCCATATACACCACATCCACAGCTCGACCCTCATCAACTTTTCTAGTCACATCCTCAAAAAACTCGATAAGGTTTGTAAGGCATGACCTACCCCTCACAAAGCCGTGTTGACTGTATTTGATCAAGCCATGCTCTTCCAGATGGTCATAAATCTTATCCCTCAGAATCCTTTCGAACACCTTGCAGACGACAGACGTGAGACTTACTGGTCTATAATTGCCGGGGATTCCCCTATTTCCTTTCTTGAAGAGAGGAATTACATTTGCCTCTCTCCAGTCCTCAGGTACGACTCCAGTGGAGAGCGAGGATGCAAAGATCTTCGCAAGTGGCGAAGCAATTGCATTTCTCGCTTCCCAAAGCAGCCGAGGACAAATCTGGTCCTGGCCTGGCGACTTGTCAATGTTAATGTTTGACAAAATTTTCAGCACATCAGCTTCCTCTATCTCTATCCATTCCAGCATGCACACCTGCTCTTCAAAGGGTTCATATCCAATGATTGATCTGTATAGTGAGTGAAAGGAAAATGGTGTAAACACCACACTGTGCAGCCTGCTCTCATTCACTCACTCGGAGCAAATTTTCAGAAACTTGCCAGTAGATAGTGAGTGCACCTTCTTATTAAGCTGCTGCTTGTAGCCGCTCCTGCCAGGAGACCTGCTGTCATGGTGTGCCAATTCTGTCTGTCTTATGCCACCCTCATACATCGGTTGTGGTTTGTTGGCAGCCATTCTGTGACACCACTCTGTGACCTGTTCCTGGGAAGATAGGGTTCTCCAGTGAGAAAAGGTTGGATCTGTACCAGTTGGAACTTAGAAGAATGAGAATTGATCCGATGGCAATATATAAAATCCTGAGGGGACTTGATACATTGTGTACAGGGAAAATGTTTCCTCTCGTGAGGGAATCTCAAAAAAGGGGGTACAATTTAAGAACAGGAGGTCTTCTTTCTATGATGGAGACAAGGAGGATTTCCATCAGAGGGGTATGGGTCTGTGGAATTCTCTTCCCCAAAAAGTATTGGCGGCTGTACCATTGACTTTATTCTAGGTTGAGTTAGATGGTTTTTTGATAGATGTGGGAGACGAGGGCTTGGGGAAAAGGGACAGAGGGGCTTGAGTCCACAAGCAGATCAGCCACTGGATGGTGGAGCAGAGTTAAAGGGCTGAATGGCTTTCTGTTGCTCTCAAATGACATGTTCCTATATTCCGTTCTAACATCCATCATCCAACTGCACATAGGTTGACCCCTCTTCCTGCTGCTGTCCAGAATCTCTTAGCTTGTAAGCTCAGATCAAATAGCCAAAATTGTGACTCTTTTTTTCTGGGTGTCACTTATTAAACTTGGAGAGAGGAAAAAGGAGTATATGAATACCTTTTGTTCTTCTCATTTTAGATTCAATCTTTTTATAATATTTCTGAGAACTGCTTGAGAAACAGAGTCATAGAATCATACAGCATGGAAACAGACTCTTCAGTCAAACCAGCCCGTGCCAAACATATTTTCGAGCTAAACTAGTCCCACCTGCCTGCTCCTGGTCCATAACTCTCCAAATCTTTCCTGTTCATGTACGATTCTAAGTGTCTTTTAAGTGTTATAGTATCTAACTCAGGAAATGAATAGTTTTTTTGTGGGTGCATGTGGGATGTACTGTATCATGGTGAGGGAAAGTAAAAGGTGTATTCAGATTGAGGAAATGAATGCTGGCCTGAACAGAATTGGTTGCTTTGTATGGCCTTATTGATTTTGCTTGCCTCTCGTACCTTGTCGTAAAACTGCTTATAACTTCAAGGAAGGCGAATAGCAATTGCTGTGGGTTTTGCAGAACACATTGTAAGTACATACAGATTTATTTTTTAAAAAAGCTATTAAACCAAAGAAATGGAATTGCACAATAAATCAGAAAGTAACGTGGCAGCCTAGCTGCTTGCTGAAGCACTTAGACTTTGTATAGATGGCTTTGTGCTTTGCCATCCACTTTCCACAATGGTTAAAATCATAAAATTGTACAGCACAGAATGAGTCCATTCAATCCATTATGCCTGGGTTGACTGGCGGAAAGAGATTTCTGATCTGCCCCACTTCCCAGTCTTTTCTCTGCACCACTGCAAATATTTCCCATTTTAAACTACTTCATTCCTCCTGCCTCAGAGCATCTTGCTTTCATTGTGCTGCTTGGGTTGGCCTAGAAACACAATTGGCAAAGTGGGTGGCAAGAGAGGTGATTCATTCTGAATGCCTCTTTTTAAAATATTATTTATTTATTGAATGTGGGCATCACTGTTACGGGGCCAGCATTAATTGCTCATGAGCAGATGCTCCTGAGCTGCCTTCCAAAACCACAGTATTCCCAAAGCGATGATAAGGAGGGAGCTGCAGAATTCTCAATCAGTAAAGATGATGGAATGGCAACATTTTCATGTCAGGATTGTGTGTACATCCGAAGATTGGAGGGAAACTGAGAAGTGATGCCCCCATGTGCCTGCTGTCCTTGCCCTGCTGGTTGGTAGATGTTGTGGGTTCTGGAGAAACCTTTGAAGAAATGTTGTTGCGTTACTGCACTGTATCTTGTAGATTCCAGTTGGAGCATCCACTTTAAGGCATCTACTTGCATCCTCATTCGAGATTCTCTATTCTGAGTGTAAGGAGCCACTTACTATGCTAGTATTGTATGGTGCTGACTGTTAACAAGCTGCCAATCAAGATGAAGTCATGGAGAAAAGAAATAGCTGTGATGTGAAGGTACATGACAGATTCCATTGTTGCTGTATTGGCTTAGTAGAAATATCACCATTGAGTCAAAAGGTTGTGGATTCAAGTCACACAGCTGGAGAGTATCAGAGAGGGTAAGTGAAGAAGGGTGTTCCTCATGACTGGAGATTGCAGAACCAAAGGTCACAGACTAAGGATGCACAGTAGAACGAAGATGAGGAGAAATGTCTTCGCCAAGAGAATGGTGAGCCAGTGGAATTTTCTATCATTGAATATTTTTAAGACAGAGTTAGATATTGTTCTTCGAGCTAAAGAGATCAAAGAATATGGGGAGAAAGCAGGAACAGCAATGAGCAGGCATGCTCATATTTTATGGTGGAGCAGGCTCAAGAACTGAATGGCCTACTCCCAGTCCAATTTTCTCTGTTTCTATGTTAAATTGGGAAAGGGGAATGGATAATCCGGTAGTTAATTAATTATTGCTTTAAGCATAAAATTAAACTGAACATTTATAACTCACTGACCTAGTTCCAAACATAAATAGGATTCAGACTTGATTGATATTCCCCAATAAGGACAAACCAAAGTGCTTTGAAACAGACAAAGTGTAGTCACTGCTGTAACATAGAGAATGTATTTACATAAGTTCCTACAAACAGTAAATTTACTTGCATGAGCTCCCACAAACTGTAATGTGATAATGACCTGATAATCACTTTTAGCAATGTTGATTCCAGTGAGATCTCACCTGTTTTTCCTCTAAAGAATACCATGTGATTTTTTTTACTTCCACCTGGGAGAGCAAACAAAGGTACAGATTTATCACCAATGCAGCACAGCAGGACAAGAAATGAGAATTGTTACGATTCCAGCTGCTTCAGCAAGTGGAATAGTCAAACCCCAGAATAAAACCTGCCTCGCTAGATCTTTTTCCCCTTTGTCAAACCTTGTGGTCTTTCACTGAAACATAAGCACATCAGACTACAGATTAGATTTTACCAATAAAACAGAAGTTTATTACATTGAAGAAATAAAATAAACCAAAATATCAAATATAGCAGTTTCAAAAATTTCAGAACACATTGCAAAAGAAAGTTACCCATGAGAACTTTCCCCTTGACTACTCTCAAACTTAAAGCTTAGCCTTCCTCAGTATTTTCATAGTCTGCAGAATTCTAACAAAATACTTTAACTGTTCTAAACAAGAGATAGAAGTTGCAGAGACAGAGACTGCATTGTTTTAAATGACAAAGGAAATGCTTTTGTAAAGCGCAAAAAGTGTAGCAATGAGATAAGTACAGGAATAAAAGATGGATCCAGAAAAGGTGTGAATGCTTTCAACAGTTCCATTACCAGCAGCTTTCCAATACAGCCGAAGGCAACATGTTGCTTTATTCTGAAACCTCAGCCAAGATTGCTTCTCAGTGAATCAGTCATGAAACTCTCTGAGGAATACTACAATATGATCAGTGTTACTGCTGTGGAATGCCTACTGAATGTTTAATGTTTAACCACACATCCATAAGGCAGCCCCACAGTCAGTGCACCATCCCTTTACTACCATACTACATGGGCTAGATATAGCTTTCACCTCAGTGGGCAAGAACTTAAATCCAAAAACCTTACAACTCAAGAAATAAATAGTGTTAAAAACCAAAAGAACTGTGGATGCTGTAAATAAGAGACAAAAAACAGAAGTTGCTGAAAAAGCTCAGCCGGTCTGGGCAGCATTTGTGAAGAGAAATCAAAGTTAAGGCTTCAGGTCCGGTCACCTTTCCTCTGAAATAAATAGTATTAGTCACTGATGTATAGCTGACAGTAAAATTCGGCCTTTTTCTCTCCATAAATTCTGCCAGGCCTGTTGAGTTTCTCCAGAGCTTGCTGTTATTTCAGATTTCCAGCATTCTCAGTATTACGCTTTCAATGTAGGCGTCAGCTGGCATACCCTTGGAGGTGTTTGTGTCCTGTTTAGACCTCCCCAATATGAAAACATGTATATGGACATGTGGTTATCTTAGGAAATGATGTTGAAGCATCCCCTAGGCAGGGATGTAAGATGTAGCAATTTCCCCAGATCTTTAACTCCTGCAGCGAGGCGCCAAGAAGCTTTGCCTAGATTTCGGAATGGGCTACAACACGGAAAATCTCCTATACTGTCTGTAATGAATATAGTATCCATTGTTAATCAATTCTGGAGAGGGATTCAGGAGATGAGATTTTTATGAGTAAGGCCTGTGCTCAATTGAAGTGCAAAATACTGAGTTTAAATTCCTTTCCTTGTACATTATTTTCATGTAACTGCAAAATGAATTTGAGATTTCCCATGTATACGAATGATAAACATGCAGCTCTGAAGATGTTGAAGAAATTCACTTTATTAAATAGTGCTCCCCATCAATATTTGCGAGTGAAAATGGATTCTAAAGTGAAATTTCATATCCTACTAAAACAGTGCTGTGTCCAAGGGCACAATTAACTTGTATTCAATGCTTGTCTTTGGGCAAATAATGTGCACAACAGAATCATTGGTTGTTTCCCTTCCGGATCAGAAGCACCTCTGTTAGTCCTCTTTCTCTTCTACAATGTCGAAAACTATACAGTCTGCTCCCAACAAAGTTTTTTCATTTATTCTTCTTTTGCTGGTGCTATGATTCCAGCTGCTGTTGTTACAAGCCAGGCCACATCCGAGAATGAAATCTGACTTGATTATCAATTTTTCTTCAATTTAGTGTGGCAGCCTTTCACTGAAACATAAGCACACAAAGCTGCACATTTGGTTTTAACAATAAAACAGTTCATTGCACTAAAGAAAGTAAAATACAATAAAGCAAACCAAACTAACTATATAACTCAGTTTGAAAGGTTGCAAAACACAACAAAACAGCATCCCATGTACTCCCTAAAACAGTCACTTTACAGTTACTTAACAATCTGGAGCGGTTTTCTTTCTCTATCAAATCTGCATGTTAGATTTAACTGCTTCTGCTCAGTTTCTGTCCCTCAAATTGTGGGGTCTTCCTCCTTCACCATTCACACAACTGAGAGTTTCGACTTCCTCAGTGTTTTACTAATCCACACGGTTCTCCCCAGACATTCCAGCTCTGGAAGTTTCACTAACTACACCCTTTAACAAAAATAGCTTATTTCCTTAGCCCCTCTGAACAGTCTCCATTTCTAGGATAGATTATACTTGGTTCTGACCCCAGTTGAGTTGAGAGTATGACTTGGAGGGGAACTTGTAGCTGATAGAGTTGCAAACCATGTGCTGCTCATTGCTCCCCCCCAGTATCTGGAAACATACGCTGTGCCTCTAAGCTGATCAGTATTGTATCATTTATTGTGTATCCTATTGACTAGTTTGCCCTCCCCAAATGCCTTACTGCACATTCCGGCAGATTAAATTCTATTTGTCCCTTTCTGTTAACCGATCAGCCCATTGTTACTATATTCCAAGTCTGCAGCTTTCTTCCTCTTTATCAACCATGCACTCATTTTTAGTCTATCATCTGCAAATTTTTAATGGTGCCCCCTGCACTTAAGTTTGCTTCTTTGCTATCTACCATGAAAGGGAAAGGACCCAATACTGAACCCTGTGGAATCCCAATAGAAATGACCTTTCAACTACAACTACAGTGAGCATTACCCTTTGTCTGCAGTCACTGAGTTTATTTTGTTCCATTTGCTACTTTCCCTCAGATTCCATCACCACCTTCTGTTTTGACCAATTCATCATGTGTGAACTAGTCCAAAGCCACCTTGAAACCTCCGTAAGCTGCATCAAATGCTCTACTCTCCTTGACCCTCTTTAACACCAATTCAAATTGGTGCGGCATAGTGACTCTGTGGTTAGAACTGCTGACTCACAGCACCAGGGATCAGGGTTTGATTCCAGCCTCAGGAGACTGTCTGTGCGGAGTTTGCACACTCTCACCATGTCTGTGTGGGCTTCCTCCAGGTGCTCTGGTTTCCTTCCACAGTCCAAAGATGTGGAGGGTAGGTGGATTGGCCATGCTAAATTGGCCATGCCAAATTACCCATAGTGTGCAGGGACGTGTAGATTAGGTGGATTAGCCATTGGAGATGAAGGGTTACAGGGATAGGATAGGGGATGTGTTGGCTGGGACGCTGTTTGGAGGGTTGGTGTTGACTTGATGGGATGAATCGCCTGCTTGCACCCTGTAGGGATTCTATGAATCATGAAATTCAAATATAGAATCAAGTTCATCAGACACAAATGAAATCAGAAAATCCCAGAACTGCTCAGAAGGTCTGGCAGCGTCTGTGGACAGAGAAACAGAATTAATGTTTCATTAACCTGCCATCAGAAGTCCAAAGATAGGTCCATTGTGCTGAATATTTCCAGCGTGTTTTGGTCTTACTTTAGATTGCCAGCATTTGCAGTATTTTGCTGTTGTACTACCCAGACGTGATCACCCGTGAACAAATCCACACTGAGTGTATTTAATTACAAATCGGTAGTTATTAGGACAAGTGACATAAAGTATTGCCAAAAAGGCAGCTTTCAGGAGGAAAGAGTGAAAATGGAGGGGCATGGGAAGGGAATTCCAGAGATTCGGGCCTAGGCAGCTAAAAGTTGGAGGAGGGGTGATGGTCTAGTGATATTATCGCTGGACTGTTAATCCAGAAACCCAAGTAATGTTTTGGGGACCTGGGTTCGAAACCCACCACGGCAGATGGTAGAATTTGAATTCAATAAATATTTGGAATTAACAATCTAATGATGGCCGTGAATCCATTGTCGATTGTTGGAAAAACCTGTCTAGGTTCACTGATGTCCTTTAGGAAAGAAAACTGCATTCCTTACCTGGTCTGCCCTACATGTGACTCCAGACCCACAGCAATGTGGTTGACTCTTAACTGCCCTCCGGGCAATAAGGGATGGGCAATAAATGCTGCCTGACCGGTGACGCCCTCATCTTGTGAATGAATCAAGAAAAATGCAACAATGTAAAATTAGACAGAGATAGAAGTTACAGAGACAGAGACTGCATTGTTTTAAATGACAAAGCAAATGCTTTTGTAAAGCACAAAAAGTGTAGCAATGAGATAAGTACAGGAATAAAAGATGGATCCAGAAAAGGTGTGAATGCTTTCAACAGTTCCATTACCAGCAGCTTTCCAATACAGCCGAAGGCAACATGTTGCTTTATTCTGAATAATATCCACTGAGAAACCTCAGCCAAGATTGCTTCTCAGTGAATCAGTCATGAAACTCTCTGAGGAATACTACAATATGATCAGTGTTACTGCTGTGGAATGCCGACTGAATGTTTAATGGATATTTTAGTCTCCTGATCAATGGATGTAACAGGGATGCTCTTGAACTCTCCTTGTTCATTCCTCAGTGGAAAATGTTGGGGAAAGAGCACAAGTTTTATACTCTATCAAATCTTCACACCTCGTAATTCTATTATTGGAGCTTCATTCTTGAGACCAGATAGAAGAATGTTTTATTAATATAGATGCTACATAGCCACTAATAAATCTAACAGGAAACTCAGGAGAAGCAACTTTGCCCAGAAAGTGGTTAAAATTTGAACCAGGAAGAGTGGCTGAAATGATAGCACAGATACTTTTAAGAGGAAGCCAGAGGAGCACATGAGGTAAAGGGGATGGTAGGGTTAAAAAGGGGTAGAAAGAGTCTTGTGTGAAACATAGATAACATCATGAGCCTGTTTCTGTACTGCAAGCTCTGTTTGTTAAGCATTGACTTCAGAATTAAGCACAGTCTCTCCAGAAAAGGCGATTGTTTAGAACAGTTAAAGGAATAAGTTGTCTCAGAGTAAGGGTTATTATTTGTGAATCTTTCAGACCCCGAGTATTTTGTTTGAATTCTGCAGACTGTGAAAAAACTGAGGAAGGCTAAGCTTAAGTTTGTGAGTAGTCAAGGGGAAAGTTCTCATGGGTAACTTTCTTTTGCGATGTGTTCTGAAATTTTTGAAACTGCTATATTTGATATTTTGGTTTATTTTATTTCTTCAATGTAATAAACTTCTGTTTTATTGGTAAAATCTAATCTGTAGTCTGATGTGCTTATGTTTCAGTGAAAGACCACAAGGTTTGACAAAGGGGAAAAAGATCGAGCGAGGCAGGTTTTATTCTGGGGTTTGACTATTCCACTTGCTGAAGCAGCTGGAATCGTGACGGTTCTCATTTCTTGTCCTGCTGTGCTGCATTGGTGATAAATCTGTACGTTTCCTGGCTGTAACCGTACCAGGAAGTTCAAGAGTTCAGTGAAATGATGCTTCATTATTAGCATCAACTTCATCAGGAATACACCACACAGAAAACATTTCCCGAATTCGTAGAATGTCTTCGCGGACCAAGTTGGATCAATGGTTGTTTTAAATTTGTTCTCCACTATGGAAAGTGGAGTGTTTCTCATTCGAACTGTGTATTGTGAAATAGTGGTTAGCTGCTGCTAGTTGTAAGTTATTATTTCATTAACATGAGAGTTCAATATTCCAGCCATTGGACCTTGCATTGTTTTCACTATTATTGTGGTTAACTCATGTGTTTCTGTTTAAAGTGGCATTTGATGAATGCTCGTGGACATTGTGCACAGGGAGTAAGCAATTTAAACTCCTTTAAACACTCTACATAGTCACTTAATTCGTTGCATGGGTAAACCTAATGAGAAAATATATGTACTAATTTATATTTGTGTATATAATATTTATACATATAATATTTTATATATTACATATCTATAATATTTATATGAATATATTTGTGTTGGTTGCATTACCCGAAACACTACTCGGGTAGTGTCTCCCACCCATCCTCCTCCTCGAAGCAAAAAAAAAGTTTCTGTGCGACAGAAGGTAACTAGTTTATTTTTTATTCTTTATTTTAAACAGTCTCTTTGGGAATTTAGAATAATGGGAACGGAGGTCAGGGCAGTTGAATGCTCCTCCTGCAGAATGTGGGAGGTAAGGGTCACCACTAGTGTCCCTGCTGACTACATCTGCGGGAAGTGCACCCAACTCCAGCTCCTTGAAAACCGCGTGAGGGAACTGGAGCTGGAGCTCACAGGGACTGGCCCCGCAGCCATGTCCCGCTCACAGCGTACTGCCCCCAGCAGCCCTGACCCGCTGACAGGGACCTGCCCCCGCAGCCATGACCCGCTCACAGCGACTTGCACCCCGCAGTCCTGTCCCGCTCACCGCGTACTGCCCCCCGCAGACGTGTCCCGCTCACAGGGCCTGGGCCCTGCAGCCCTGTCCCGCGCACAGCGTACTGGCCCCCGCAGCCGTGTCCCACTCACAGGGACTGGAGCCCGCAGCCCTGTCCTACTCACAGCGGATTGGAGCCGCAGCCCTGTCCCGCTCACATGGTATTGCCCCCCGCAGCCGTGTCCCGCTCAGAGGGACGGGCGCCCGCAGCCCTGACCCGCTCACAGCGTACTGCCCCCCGCAGCCGTGTCCTGCTCACAGTGACTTGTCCCCAGCAGTCCTGTCCCGCTCACAGCGTACTGCCCCCGGCAGCCGTGTCCCGCTTACAGGGTCTGGCCCTCGGAGCCCTGACCCGCTCACAGCGTACTGACCCTGCAGCCATGTCCCGCTCACAGCGACTGGCGCCCGCAGCCCTGACCCACTAACAGGGACTTGCCCCCGCAGCCCTGACCTGTTCACAGCGGACTGCCCCCCGCAGCCGTGTCCTGCTCACAAAAACTGGCCCAAAAGCCCTGATCTGCTCACAGCGACTGGCCCCCGCAGCCCTGACCCGCTCACAGGGACTGCCCCCCGTAGCTGTGGCTCACTAACAGGGACTGGCCCTCAGCAGTCCTGTCCCGCTCACAGCGCACTGCCCCCCTGCAGCCCTGTCCCGCTCACAGCGCTCTGCCCCCCCGCAGCCCTGTCCCGCTCACAGGGTCTGGCCCCCGCAGCCCTGACCCGCTCACAGGGACTGGGCCCCGCAGCCCTGACCCGCTCACAGGGACTGGGCCCTGCAGCCCTGTCCCAGTCACAGCGTACGGCCCCCCGCAGCCGTGTCCCGCTCACAGCGGACTGGGCCCCGCAGCCCTGTCCCGCTCACATGGTATTGCCCCCCGCAGCCCTGACCCGCTCACAGGGCCTGGCCCCCAGCAGTCCTGACCCGCTCACATTGTACTGCCCCCCGCAGCCGTGTCCCGCTTACAGGGTCTGGTCCCCACAGCCCTGACCCCCTCACAGGGACTGTCCCCCGCATCCCTGACCCGCTCCCGGACTGGCCCCCGCAGCCCTGTCGCCCTGACAGGGACCCTGGCCCCGCCGCCCTGACCCGCTCGCAGGGGCCTGGGCCCCGAAGCACTGACCCGCTCACAGCGTATTGCCCCCTGCAGTCCTGACCCCCTCACAGCGGCCTGCCCCCTCAGTCCTGACCCCCTCACAGGGACTGTCCCCCGCAGCCCTGTCGCCCTGACAGGGACCAGGCCCCGCCGCCCTGACTTGCTCAGAGCGGCCTGGGCCCCGAAGCCCTGACCCGCTCACAGCGGCCTGCCCCCGCCGCCCTGACAGGCTCGCAGCGGCCTGCCCCCGCCGCCCTGACCCACTCACCGCGGCCTGGGCTCCGCAGCCCTGACCCGCTCACACCGTACTGCCCCCCGCAGCCGTGTTCCGCTCACAGGGACTGGCCCCCACAGCCCTGATCTGCTCACAGGGACTGGGCCCCGCAGCCCTGATCTGCTCACAGGGACTGGGCCCCGCAGCCCTGTCCCGCTCTCAGCGTCCTGCCCCCGCAGCCATGACCCGCTCACAGGGACTGGCCCCCACAGCCCTGTCCCGCTAATAGCGTATTGCCCCCCGCCGCCCTGACCCGCTCACAGGGACTAGCCCCCGCAGCCCTGACCCGCTCACAGGGACTCTGGCTCCGCTGCCCTGACCCGCTGGCTGCGGCCTGGGCCCCGCCGCCCTGACCCGCTCGCAGCGGCCTGCCCCCCGCAGTCCTGTCCCGCTCACAGTGACTGACCCCCGCAGCCGTGTCCCGCTGACTGCGTAATGCCCCCCGCAGCCCTGTCCCACTCGCAGGGACTGTCCCCCGCAGCCCTGACCCGCTCCCGGACTGGCCCCCGCAGCCCTGTCGCCCTGACAGGGACCAGGCCCCGCCGCCCTGACTTGCTAACAGCGGCCTGGGCCCCGAAGCCCTGACCCGCTCACAGCGTATTGCCCCCTGCAGTCCTGACCCGCTGGCAGGGACTGGGCCCCGGCGCCCTGACAGGCTCGCAGCGGCCTGCCCCCGCCGCCCTGACAGGCTCGCAGCGGCCTGCCCCCGCCGCCCTGACCCGCTTGCAGCGGCCTGGGCCCCGCCGCCCTGACCCGCTCACAGCGGCTTGCCCCCTGCTCCCTGACCCACTCACCGTGGCCTGGGCCCCGCAGCCCTGTCCCGCTGACAGGGACTGGGCCCCGCAGCCGTGAGCCGCTCACAGCGGCCTGGGCCTCGTCGCCCTGACCCGCTCAAAGGGACTGGGTTCCGCAGCCCTGACCCGCTCACAGCGTATTGCCCCCTGCAGCCGTGTCCCGCTCACAGGGACTGGCCCACGCAGCCGTGTCCCGCTCACAGCGGACTGGGCCCCGCAGCCCTGTCCCGCTCACATGGTATTGCCTCCCCGCAGCCGTGTCCCGCTCACAGGGACGGGCCCCCGCCGCCCTGACCCGCTCGCAGCGACCTGCCCCCGCCCTCCTCACCCGCTGGATGGACTGGGCCCCGCCGCCTTGACCCGCTCACAGCGGCTTGGCCCCATCAGCGCTGTCCCGCTCACAGCGTATTGCCCCCGCAGCCCAGACCCGCTCGCAGCGGCCTGCCCCCACCGCCCTAACCCGCTCGAAGCGGCTTGCCGCCGCTGCCCTGACCCGTTTCCAGGGACCGGGCCCCGCAGGCCTGACCCGCTCACTGCGGCCTGGGCCCCGAAGCCCTGTCCCGCTCACAGGGACTGGGTCCCGCAGCCCTGACCCGCTCACAGGGACTGGGTCCCGCAGCCCTGACCCGCTCACAGCAACTTGCCCCCTGCAGTCCCGACCCGCTCACAGCGATTTACTCCGCAGTACTGTCCCGCTGACAGGGACTGGCCCCCGCAGCCCTGACCCGCGCACCGGGACTGGCCCCCTGCAGTCCTGACCCGCTCACAGGGACTGGCCCCCTGCAGCCCTGACCCGCTCACAGGGACTGGCCCCCCGCAGCGCTGACCCGCTCACAGCGACTTGCCCCCCGCAGCCCTGACGCGCTCACAGGGACTGTCCCCTGCAGCCCTGAGCCGGTCACAGGGACTGTCCCCCGCACCCCTGACCCGCTCGCAGGGACTGTCCCCCGCACCCCTGACCCGCTGACAGCTATTTGCCACCGCAGCCCTGTCCTCCGCACCACTGACCCGCTGACAGCTATTTGCCCCCGCAGCCCTGACCCGCTCAAAGGGACTGGCCTCCGCAGCCCTGACCCGCTGACAGCGATTTGCCCCCGCAGCCCTGTCCCGCTCACAGGGACTGTCCCCCGCAGCCCTGAGCCGCTCACAGGGACTGTCCCCCGCAGCCCTGAGCCGCTCACAGGGACTGACCCCCGCAGCCCTGAGCCGCTCACAGGGACTGTCCCCCGCAGCCCTGAGCCGCTCACAGGGACTGTCCCCCGCAGCCCTGAGCCGCTCACAGGGACTGTCCCCCGCAGCCCTGAGCCGCTCACAGGGACTGTCCCCCGCAGCCCTGAGCCGCTCACAGGGACTGTCCCCCGCAGCCCTGAGCCGCTCACAGGGACTGTCCCCCGCAGCCCTGAGCCGCTCACAGGGACTGTCCCCCGCAGCCCTGAGCCGCTCACAGGGACTGTCCCCCGCAGCCCTGAGCCGCTCACAGGGACTGTCCCCCGCAGCCCTGAGCCGCTCACAGGGACTGTCCCCCGCAGCCCTGAGCCGCTCACAGGGACTGTCCCCCGCAGCCCTGAGCCGCTCACAGGGACTGTCCCCCGCAGCCCTGAGCCGCTCACAGGGACTGTCCCCCGCAGCCCTGAGCCGCTCACAGGGACTGTCCCCCGCAGCCCTGAGCCGCTCACAGGGACTGTCCCCCGCAGCCCTGAGCCGCTCACAGGGACTGTCCCCCGCAGCCCTGAGCCGCTCACAGGGACTGTCCCCCGCAGCCCTGAGCCGCTCACAGGGACTGTCCCCCGCAGCCCTGAGCCGCTCACAGGGACTGTCCCCCGCAGCCCTGAGCCGCTCACAGGGACTGTCCCCCGCAGCCCTGAGCCGCTCACAGGGACTGTCCCCCGCAGCCCTGAGCCGCTCACAGGGACTGTCCCCCGCAGCCCTGAGCCGCTCACAGGGACTGTCCCCCGCAGCCCTGAGCCGCTCACAGGGACTGTCCCCCGCAGCCCTGAGCCGCTCACAGGGACTGTCCCCCGCAGCCCTGAGCCGCTCACAGGGACTGTCCCCCGCAGCCCTGAGCCGCTCACAGGGACTGTCCCTGTGAGCTAGCCATAGAAGATAGAACATAGAACATTACAGCACAGGACAGGCCCTTCGGCCCTCGATCTTGTGCTGACCTGTCATGCCGATCTCAAGCCCATCTAACCTGCAACTATTCCATGTACGTCCATATGCTTGTCCAATGACCACTTAAATGTACCTGAAGTTGGCGAATCTACTACCGTTGCAGGCAAAGCGTTCCATTCCCTTACTACTGTCTGAGTAAAGAAACTACCTCTGACATCTGTCCTGTATCTTTCACCCCTCAATTTAAAGCTCTGCCCCCTCGTGCTCGCCGTCACCATCCTAGGAAAAAGGCTCTCCCTATCCACCCTATCTCACCCTCTGATTATTTTATATGTTTCAATTAAGTCACCTCTCAACCTTCTTCTCTCTAATGAAGACAGCCTCAAGTCCCTCAGCCATTCCTCGTAAGACCTTCCCTCCATACCAGGCAACATCCTAGTAAATCTCCTCTGCACCCTTTCCAAAGCTTCCACATCCTTCTTATAATGCGGTGACCAGAACTGTATACAATACTCCAAGTGCGGCCGCACCAGAGTTTTGTACAGCTTCACCATAACCTCTCGGTTCCGGAACTCGATCCCTCTATTAATCAAAGCTAAAACACTGTATGCCTTCTTAACAGCCCTGTCAACCTGGGTGGCAACTTTCAAGGATCTGTGTTCATGGACACCAAGATCTCTCTGCTCATCTATACTACTAAGCATCTTACCATTAGCCCTGTACTTTGCCTTCTGGTTACTCCTGCTGAAGTGCATCACCTCACACTTGTCTGCATTAAACTCCATTTGCCACCTCTCAGCCCAGCTCTGCAGCTTATCTGTGTCTCTCTGCAACCAATCCTTTGTCACTATCCACAACTCCACCTATCTTAGTGTCGTCTGCAAATTTACTAACCCATCCTTCACTGCCCTCATCCAGGTCATTTATAAAAATGACAAACAGCAGTGGACCCAACACCGACCCTTGCGGTACCACCAGAAACTGGTCTCCAGGATGAACGTTTCCCATCAACTACCACCCTCTGTCTTCTTTCAGCAGGCCAATTTCTGATCCAAACTGCTATATCTCCCACAATTCCATTCCTCTGCATTTTGTACAATAGTCTGTTCTGGGGAACCTTATCGAATGCCTTGCTGAAATCCATACACTCCACATGAACCGGTTTACTCTCATCTACCTGTTTGGTCACCTTCTCAAAAGAACTCAATAAGGTTTGCGAGGCACGACCTACCCTTCACAAAACTGTGCTGACTATCCCTAATCAATTTATTCTTTTCCAGATGATTGTAAATCCTATCCCATATAACCTTTTCCAACACTTTACCAACAACTGAGGTAAGGCTCACTGGCCGATAATTACCAGGGTTGTCTCTACTCCCCTTCTTGAACATGAGCACCACAATTGCTATCCTCCAGTCATCTGGCACTATTCCTGCAGACAATGACGAGTTAAAGATCAATGGCAAAGGCTCGGCAATCTCCTCCCTGGATTCCCCGAGGATCCGAGGATAAATCCCATCTGGCCCAGGGGTCATAGCTATCTTCACCCTCTGTAGGATTTCAAATACCTCTTCCTTGTGAACCTCAATCCCACCTAGTCCAGTAGCCTGTATCTCTGTATTCTCCTCGACAACATTGTCGTTTTCTAGAGTGAATACTGTTGAAAAATATTCATTTAGCGCTTCCCCTATCTCATCTGACTCCACACACAACTTCCCACTGCTATCCTTGATTGGGTCTAATCTTACTTTTCTCATTCTTTTATTTCTTAAATACCGATAGAAAACCTTATGGTTTACCCTGATCCTATCCGCCAACAACTTCTCAAGTCTCCTCCTGGCTCTTCTGAGCTCTCTCTTTCGGTCTTTCCTGGCTACCTTGTAACCCTCAAGCACCCTAACTGAGCATTCACATCTTATAGTAACAGAAGCCTTCTGCTTCCTCTTGACCAGAGATTCCACTTCCTTCGTAAACCACGGCTCCCGCGCTCTGCAGCTTCCTCCCGGCCTGACAGGTACATACTTATCTAGGACACACAGGAACTTTTCCTTGAATAAGCTCTACATTTCTATTGTGCCCATCCCTTGCAGTTTCCTTCCCCATCCTATGCTCCCAAAATCTTGCCAAATCTCATCGTAATTGCCTTTCCCCCAGATACAACTCTTGCCCAGTGGTGTACACCTATACCTTTCCATCACTAAAGTAAACATAACAGAATTGTGATCGCTGAGGTTGGCATTTTATTATCTTAGAATTGTGATCGCTTTCACCAAGGTGATCACCTACTTCCAAATCTAACACCTGGCCAGGCTCATGACCCAGTACCAAATTTGAAGCAGTCACTGCACTCCAATTCCATTAGTCACTACATCCCATTTCCCTCAGTCACTGCATCCCATTTCCCACAGTCACTGCATCCCATTTCCCTCAGTCACTGCATCCCATTTCCCTCAATCACTGCATCCCACTTCACTCAGTCACTGCACCCCAAGGACAGTCAGGCACTGCATCCCTATTACCTCATTCACTCCTTCCCATTACGTCAGTCACTGCATCCCATTTCACTCAGTCACTGCATCCCATTTCACTCAGTCACGGCACCCCATTTCACTCAGTCACTCCATCCCACTTCACTCAGTCACTCCATCCCACTTCACTCAGTCACTCCATCCCACTTCACTCAGTCACTCCATCCCACTTCACTCAGTCACTCCATCCCACTTCACTCAGTCACTCCATCCCACTTCACTCAGTCACTCCATCCCACTTCACTCAGTCACTCCATCCCACTTCACTCAGTCACTCCATCCCACTTCACTCAGTCACTCCATCCCACTTCACTCAGTCACTCCATCCCACTTCACTCAGTCACTGCCTCCCATTACCCTCAGTCACTGCATCCCATTTCCCACGGTCACATCATCCCATTTCACTCAGTGACTGCATCCCATTTCGCTCAGTCACTGCCTCCCATTTCAGTGAGTCACACCCTCCCATTTCAGTGAGTCACACCCTCCCATTTCAGTGAGTCACACCCTCCCATTTCAGACAGTCACTGCATCCCATGTCCCCAGACTCACTGCGTCCCATTACACTCAGTCACTGCGTCCCATTTCCCTCAGTCACTGCAAACCATTTCTGACAGTCACTGCAACCCATTTTACACAGTCACTGCATCTCATTTCCCTCAGTCACTGCATCCCAATTCACTCAGTCACTGCATCTCATTTCACGCAGCCACTGCACCCCACTTCACTCAGTCACCGCATCCCATTTCACTCAGTCACTGCATCCCATTACACTCAGTCACGGTGTCCCATTTCACTCAGTCACTGCGTCCCATTTCCCTCAGGCACTGCCTCCCACTTCACGCAGTCACTGCCTCCCACTTCAGTCAGTCACTGCATCCCATTTCAATCAGTCACTGCATCCCATTTCACTCAGTCTCAGCATCCCATATCACTCAGTCACTGCATTCCATTTCACTCAGTCACTGCATCCCTTCTAACGGAGACAGTGAATCCTATTCAACTGCAACAGTGAATCCATTTCCATCATCACCACACCCAATTCCCCACAGTCACGGCATCACATTACACACAGTCACTGCATCCCATTACAGTCAGTCACTGCATCCTATTTCCCTCAGTCACTGCGTCCCATTTCACTCAGTCAGTGCATCCCATTTCCCTCTGTCAGGGCGTCCCATTTCACTCAGTCACTACATCCCATTTCACTCAGTCACTACATCCCATTTCACGCAGCCACTGCATCCCATTTCACGCAGCCACTGCACCCCATTTCACTCAGCCACTGCACCCCATTTCACTCAGCCACTGCACCCCATTTCACTCAGCCACTGCACCCCATTTCACTCAGCCACTGCATCTCCTTTCCTCGGTCACTGCATCCCATGACACTCAGTCACTGCATCCCATTACACTCAGTCACTGCATCCCATTACCCTCAGCCACTGCACCCCAGTTCACTCAGTCAGGGCATCCCATTTCCCTGAGTCACTGCGTCAAATTTCCCTCAGTCACTGCAACCTATTTCCCACAGTCACTGCATCCCATTGCAGTCAGTCACTGCATCCTATTTCCCTCAGTCACTGCGTCCCATTTCACTCAGTCAGTGCATCCCATTTCCCTCTGTCAGGGCGTCCCATTTCACTCAGTCACTACATCCCATTTCACTCAGTCACTACATCCCATTTCACTCAGTCACTACATCACATTTCACTCAGTCACTGCATCCCATTTCACTCAGTCACTGCATCCCATTTCACTCAGTCACTGCATCCCATTACCATCAGTCACTGCATCCCATTACCATCAGTCACTGCATCCCATGTCACTCAGTCACTGCATCCCATGTCACTCAGTCACTGCATCACATTTCACTCAGTGACTGCATCCCATTTCACTCATTCACTGCAACCCATTTCCCACAGTCATTGCATCTCTTTTCCCTCAGTCACTGCATCCCATTTAACCGAGACAGTGAATCTCATTGAACTGAGACGGTGCATCCCATTACCCTCAGTCACAGCTTTCCATTTCCCTCAGTAACAGCATCCCATTTCCCTCAGTAACAGCATCCCATTTGACTCAGTCACCGCCTCCCACTTCGCTCAGTCACCGCCTCCCACTTCGCTCAGTCACCGCCTCCCACTTCGCTCAGTCACCGCCTCCCACTTCGCTCAGTCACCGCCTCCCACTTCGCTCAGTCACCGCCTCCCACTTCGCTCAGTCACCGCCTCCCACTTCGCTCAGTCACCGCCTCCCACTTCGCTCAGTCACCGCCTCCCACTTCGCTCAGTCACCGCCTCCCACTTCGCTCAGTCACCGCCTCCCACTTCGCTCAGTCACCGCCTCCCACTTCGCTCAGTCACCGCCTCCCACTTCGCTCAGTCACCGCCTCCCACTTCGCTCAGTCACCGCCTCCCACTTCGCTCAGTCACCGCCTCCCACTTCGCTCAGTCACCGCCTCCCACTTCGCTCAGTCAGGGCCTCCCACTTCGCTCAGTCACCGCCTCCCACTTCGCTCAGTCACGGCCTCCCACTTCGCTCAGTCACGGCCTCCCACTTCGCTCAGTCACGGCCTCCCACTTCGCTCAGTCACGGCCTCCCACTTCGCTCTGTCACGGCCTCCCACTTCGCTCTGTCACGGCCTCCCACTTCGCTCTGTCACGGCCTCCCACTTCGCTCTGTCACGGCCTCCCACTTCGCTCTGTCACGGCCTCCCACTTCGCTCAGTCACGGCCTCCCACTTCGCTCAGTCACTCCCTCCCATTTCAGTCAGTCACTCCCTCCCATTTCAGTCAGTCACTGAATCTCATTTCCGTCAGTCACTGCATCCAATTTCCCACATTCACTGCATCTCCTTTCCCTCAGTCACTGCATCCCATTTAACCGAGACAGTGAATACTATTCAGCTGAGACAGTGCATCTGTTTCCGTCAGTCACCACGCCCTATTCCCCACATTCACCGCATTCCATTTCCCTCTGTCACGGCATCGCATTTCAGTCAGTCACTGCATCGCATTTCACTCAGTCACTGCATCACATCACCCTCAGACACAGCATCCCATTTCACTCAGTCACTGCATCTCATTTCACTCAGTCACTGCCTCCCAATTCACGCAGTCACTCCGTCCCATTTCAGTCAGTCACTGCATCCTATTTCCCTTGGTCACTGCAACCCATTTCACGCAGTCACTGCCTCACATGTCACTCAGTCTCTGCACCCCATTACACTCAGTCGCTGCATCCCATTTCCCACAGTCACAGCATCTCCTTTGCTCAGTCACTGCATCCCATTTCACTCTGTCACTGCGTCCATTTCCCTCAGTCAGTGCAACCCAATTCCCAAAGTCACTGCACCCCATTTCCAACAGTCACTGCATCTCCTTTCCTTCAGTTACTGCGTCCCATTTTACTCAGTCACAACATCCCATTTCACTCAGTCACTGCATCCCATTTCACTCAGTCACTGCATCCCATTTCACTCAGTCACTGCATCCCATTTCACTCAGTCACTGCATCCCATTTCACTCAGTCACTGCATCCCATTTCACTCAGTCACTGCCTCAAATTTCACTCAGTCACTGCGTCCAATTTCACTCAATCACTGCCTCCCATTTTCCTCAGTCACTGCATCCCACTTCACTCAGTCAATGTATCCCACTTCCCTCTGTCACTGCATCCCATTTCCATCAGACACTGCATTCAATTTCCATCAGTCACTGTATCCCATTTCCCATAGTCACTGCATGTCCTTTCCTCAGTCACTGCATCGCATTTCAGTCAGTCACTTCATCCCATTTCCCTCAGTCAATGCAATCCATTTCACTCAGTCACGACATCCCATTTCACTCAGTCACTGCATCCCATTTCACTCAGTCACTGCATCCCATTTCACTCAGTCACTGCATCCCATTTCACTCAGTCACTGCATCCCATTACACTCAGTCACTGCATCCCATTACACTCAGTCACTGCCTCCCACTTCACTCAGTCACTGCCTCCCACTTCACTCAGTCACTGCCTCCCACTTCACTCAGTCACTGCCTCCCATTTCCCTCAGTCACTGCATCCCATTTCCCTCAGTCACTCCCTCCCATTTCCCTCAGTCACTGCAACCCATTTCAGTCACTCCCTCCCAATTCAGTCAGTCAATGCATCCCATTTCACTCAGCCACTGCATCCCATTTCACTCAGTCACTGCATCCCATTTCACTCAGTCACAACATCCCATTTCCCTCAGTCACTGCATCCCATTTCAATCAGTCACTGCATCCCATTTCACTCAGTCACTGCATCCCATTTCACTCAGTCACTGCCTCCCATTTCACTCAGTCACTGCCTCCCACTTCACTCAGTCACTGCCTCCTATTTCAGTCAGTCACTCCCTCCCATTTCCCTCAGTCACTGCATCCCATTTCAGTCACTCCCTCCCAATTCAGTCAGTCACTGCATCCCATTTCACTCAGTCACTGCATCCCATTTCACTCAGTCACTGCATCCCATTTCACTCAGTCACTGCATCCCATTTCACTCCGTCACTGCATCCCATTTCACTCCGTCACTGCATCCCATTTCACTCCGTCACTGCATCCCATTTCACTCGGTCACTGCATCACATTACCCTCAGTCACACATCCCATTTCACTCAGTGACTGCATCCCATTACCATCAGTCACTGCGTCCGATTTCCCTCAGTCACTGCGTCCCATTTCTATCAGTCACGACATGCCATTTCACTCAGTCACTGCATCCCATTTCACTCAGTCACTGCATCCCATTACCATCAGTCACTGCATCCCATGACCATCAGTCACTGCATCCCATTACCATCAGTCACTGCATCCCATTACCATCAGTCACTGCATCCCATTACCATCAGTCACTGCATCCCATTACCATCAGTCACTGCATCCCATTACCATCAGTCACTGCATCCCATTACCATCAGTCACTGCATCCCATGTCACTCAGTCACTGCATCCCATGTCACTCAGTCACTGCATCACATTTCACTCAGTCACTGCATCACATTTCACTCAGTCACTGCATCACATTTCACTCAGTCACTGCAACCCATTTCCCACAGTCATTGCATCTCTTTTCCCTCAGTCACTGCATCCCATTTAACCGAGACAGTGAATCTCATTGAACTGAGACGGTGCATCCCATTACCCTCAGTCACAGCATTCCATTTCCCTCAGTAACAGCATCCCACTTGACTCAGTCACGGACTCCCATTTGACTCAGTCACGGACTCCCATTTGACTCAGTCACGGACTCCCACTTCACTCAGTCACGGCCTCCCACTTCACTCAGTCACGGCCTCCCACTTCACTCAGTCACGGCCTCCCACTTCACTCAGTCACGGCCTCCCACTTCACTCAGTCACGGCCTCCCACTTCACTCAGTCACGGCCTCCCACTTCACTCAGTCACGGCCTCCCACTTCACTCAGTCACGGCCTCCCACTTCACTCAGTCACGGCCTCCCACTTCACTCAGTCACGGCCTCCCACTTCACTCAGTCACGGCCTCCCACTTCACTCAGTCACGGCCTCCCACTTCACTCAGTCACGGCCTCCCACTTCACTCAGTCACGGCCTCCCACTTCACTCAGTCACGGCCTCCCACTTCACTCAGTCACGGCCTCCCACTTCACTCAGTCACGGCCTCCCACTTCACTCAGTCACGGCCTCCCACTTCACTCAGTCACGGCCTCCCACTTCACTCAGTCACGGCCTCCCACTTCACTCAGTCACGGCCTCCCACTTCACTCAGTCACGGCCTCCCACTTCACTCAGTCACGGCCTCCCACTTCACTCAGTCACGGCCTCCCACTTCACTCAGTCACGGCCTCCCACTTCACTCAGTCACGGCCTCCCACTTCACTCAGTCACAGCCTCCCACTTCACTCAGTCACAGCCTCCCACTTCACTCAGTCAGGGCCTCCCACTTCGCTCAGTCACCGCCTCCCACTTCGCTCAGTCACCGCCTCCCACTTCGCTCAGTCACCGCCTCCCACTTCGCTCAGTCACCGCCTCCCACTTCGCTCAGTCACCGCCTCCCACTTCGCTCAGTCACCGCCTCCCACTTCGCTCAGTCACCGCCTCCCACTTCGCTCAGTCACCGCCTCCCACTTCGCTCAGTCACCGCCTCCCACTTCGCTCAGTCACCGCCTCCCACTTCGCTCAGTCACCGCCTCCCACTTCGCTCAGTCACCGCCTCCCACTTCGCTCAGTCACCGCCTCCCACTTCGCTCAGTCACCGCCTCCCACTTCGCTCAGTCACCGCCTCCCACTTCGCTCAGTCAGGGCCTCCCACTTCGCTCAGTCAGGGCCTCCCACTTCGCTCAGTCACCGCCTCCCACTTCGCTCAGTCACGGCCTCCCACTTCGCTCAGTCACGGCCTCCCACTTCGCTCAGTCACGGCCTCCCACTTCGCTCTGTCACGGCCTCCCACTTCGCTCTGTCACGGCCTCCCACTTCGCTCTGTCACGGCCTCCCACTTCGCTCTGTCACGGCCTCCCACTTCGCTCTGTCACGGCCTCCCACTTCGCTCAGTCACTGCCTCCCATTTCAGTCAGTCACTCCCTCCCATTTCAGTCAGTCACTGAATCTCATTTCCGTCAGTCACTGCATCCAATTTCCCACATTCACTGCATCTCCTTTCCCTCAGTCACTGCATCCCATTTAACCGAGACAGTGAATACTATTCAGCTGAGACAGTGCATCTGTTTCCGTCAGTCACCACGCCCTATTCCCCACATTCACCGCATTCCATTTCCCTCTGTCACGGCATCGCATTTCAGTCAGTCACTGCATCGCATTTCACTCAGTCACTGCATCACATCACCCTCAGACACAGCATCCCATTTCACTCAGTCACTGCATCTCATTTCACTCAGTCACTGCCTCCCAATTCACGCAGTCACTCCGTCCCATTTCAGTCAGTCACTGCATCCTATTTCCCTTGGTCACTGCAACCCATTTCACGCAGTCACTGCCTCACATGTCACTCAGTCTCTGCACCCCATTACACTCAGTCGCTGCATCCCATTTCCCACAGTCACAGCATCTCCTTTGCTCAGTCACTGCATCCCATTTCACTCTGTCACTGCGTCCATTTCCCTCAGTCAGTGCAACCCAATTCCCAAAGTCACTGCACCCCATTTCCAACAGTCACTGCATCTCCTTTCCTTCAGTTACTGCGTCCCATTTTACTCAGTCACAACATCCCATTTCACTCAGTCACTGCATCCCATTTCACTCAGTCACTGCATCCCATTTCACTCAGTCACTGCATCCCATTTCACTCAGTCACTGCATCCCATTTCACTCAGTCACTGCATCCCATTTCACTCAGTCACTGCCTCAAATTTCACTCAGTCACTGCGTCCAATTTCACTCAATCACTGCCTCCCATTTTCCTCAGTCACTGCATCCCACTTCACTCAGTCAATGTATCCCACTTCCCTCTGTCACTGCATCCCATTTCCATCAGACACTGCATTCAATTTCCATCAGTCACTGTATCCCATTTCCCATAGTCACTGCATGTCCTTTCCTCAGTCACTGCATCGCATTTCAGTCAGTCACTTCATCCCATTTCCCTCAGTCAATGCAATCCATTTCACTCAGTCACGACATCCCATTTCACTCAGTCACTGCATCCCATTTCACTCAGTCACTGCATCCCATTTCACTCAGTCACTGCATCCCATTTCACTCAGTCACTGCATCCCATTACACTCAGTCACTGCATCCCATTACACTCAGTCACTGCCTCCCACTTCACTCAGTCACTGCCTCCCACTTCACTCAGTCACTGCCTCCCATTTCCCTCAGTCACTGCATCCCATTTCCCTCAGTCACTCCCTCCCATTTCCCTCAGTCACTGCAACCCATTTCAGTCACTCCCTCCCAATTCAGTCAGTCAATGCATCCCATTTCACTCAGCCACTGCATCCCATTTCACTCAGTCACTGCATCCCATTTCACTCAGTCACAACATCCCATTTCCCTCAGTCACTGCATCCCATTTCAATCAGTCACTGCATCCCATTTCACTCAGTCACTGCATCCCATTTCACTCAGTCACTGCCTCCCATTTCACTCAGTCACTGCCTCCCATTTCACTCAGTCACTGCCTCCCACTTCACTCAGTCACTGCCTCCTATTTCAGTCAGTCACTCCCTCCCATTTCCCTCAGTCACTGCATCCCATTTCAGTCACTCCCTCCCAATTCAGTCAGTCACTGCATCCCATTTCACTCAGTCACTGCATCCCATTTCACTCAGTCACTGCATCCCATTTCACTCAGTCACTGCATCCCATTTCACTCCGTCACTGCATCCCATTTCACTCCGTCACTGCATCCCATTTCACTCCGTCACTGCATCCCATTTCACTCGGTCACTGCATCACATTACCCTCAGTCACACATCCCATTTCACTCAGTGACTGCATCCCATTACCATCAGTCACTGCGTCCGATTTCCCTCAGTCACTGCGTCCCATTTCTATCAGTCACGACATGCCATTTCACTCAGTCACTGCATCCCATTTCACTCAGTCACTGCATCCCATTACCATCAGTCACTGCATCCCATGACCATCAGTCACTGCATCCCATTACCATCAGTCACTGCATCCCATTACCATCAGTCACTGCATCCCATTACCATCAGTCACTGCATCCCATTACCATCAGTCACTGCATCCCATTACCATCAGTCACTGCATCCCATTACCATCAGTCACTGCATCCCATGTCACTCAGTCACTGCATCCCATGTCACTCAGTCACTGCATCACATTTCACTCAGTCACTGCATCACATTTCACTCAGTCACTGCATCACATTTCACTCAGTCACTGCATCACATTTCACTCAGTCACTGCAACCCATTTCCCACAGTCATTGCATCTCTTTTCCCTCAGTCACTGCATCCCATTTAACCGAGACAGTGAATCTCATTGAACTGAGACGGTGCATCCCATTACCCTCAGTCACAGCATTCCATTTCCCTCAGTAACAGCATCCCACTTGACTCAGTCACGGACTCCCATTTGACTCAGTCACGGACTCCCATTTGACTCAGTCACGGACTCCCACTTCACTCAGTCACGGCCTCCCACTTCACTCAGTCACGGCCTCCCACTTCACTCAGTCACGGCCTCCCACTTCACTCAGTCACGGCCTCCCACTTCACTCAGTCACGGCCTCCCACTTCACTCAGTCACGGCCTCCCACTTCACTCAGTCACGGCCTCCCACTTCACTCAGTCACGGCCTCCCACTTCACTCAGTCACGGCCTCCCACTTCACTCAGTCACGGCCTCCCACTTCACTCAGTCACGGCCTCCCACTTCACTCAGTCACGGCCTCCCACTTCACTCAGTCACGGCCTCCCACTTCACTCAGTCACAGCCTCCCACTTCACTCAGTCACAGCCTCCCACTTCACTCAGTCACAGCCTCCCACTTCACTCAGTCACAGCCTCCCATTTCAGTCAGTCACTCCCATTTCAGTCAGTCACTGAAGCTCATTTCCGTCAGTCACTGCATCCAATTTCCCACATTCACTGCATCTCCTTTCCCTCAGTCACTGCATCCCATTTAACCGAGACAGTGAATACTATTCAGCTGAGACAGTGCATCTGTTTCCGTCAGTCACCGCGCCCTATTCCCCACATTCACCGCATTCCATTTCCCTCTGTCACGGCATCGCATTTCAGTCAGTCACGGCATCGCATTTCAGTCAGTCACTGCATCGCATTTCACTCAGTCACTGCATCGCATCACCCTCAGACACAGCATCCCATTTCACTCAGTCACTGCATCTCATTTCACTCAGTCACTGCCTCCCAATTCACGCAGTCATTACCTCCCATTTCAGTCAGTCACTGCATCCTATTTCCCTTGGTCACTGCAACCCATTTCACACAGTCACTGCCTCACATGTCACTCAGTCTCTGCACCCCATTACACTCAGTCGCTGCATCCCATTTCCCACAGTCACAGCATCTCCTTTGCTCAGTCACTGCATCCCATTTCACTCTGTCACTGCGTCCATTTCCCTCAGTCAGTGCAACCCAATTCCCAAAGTCACTGCAACCCATTTCCAACAGTCACTGCATCTCCTTTCCTTCAGTTACTGCGTCCCATTTTACTCAGTCACAACATCCCATTTCACTCAGTCACTGCATCCCATTTCACTCAGTCACGGCATCCCATTTCACTCAGTCACTGCATCCCATTTTACTCAGTCACTGCATCCCATTTTACTCAGTCACTGCCTCCGACGTCACTCAGTCACTGCATCCCACTTCACTCAGTCACTGCATCCCACTTCACTCAGTCACTGCATCCCACTTCACTCAGTCACTGCATCCCACTTCACTCAGTCACTGCATCCCACTTCACTCAGTCACTGCATCCCACTTCACTCAGTCACTGCATCCCACTTCACTCAGTCACTGCCTCCTATTTCAGTCAGTCACTCCCTCCCATTTCCCTCAGTCACTGCATCCCATTTCAGTCAGTCAATGCATCCCATTTCACTCAGCCACTGCATCACATTTCACTCAGCCACTGCATCACATTTCACTCAGCCACTGCATCACATTTCACTCAGCCACTGCATCACATTTCACTCAGCCACTGCATCCCATTTCACTCAGCCACTGCATCCCATTTCACTCAGCCACTGCATCCCATTTCACTCAGCCACTGCATCCCATTTCACTCAGCCACTGCATCCCATTTCACTCAGCCACTGCAACCCATTTCACTCAGCCACTGCATCTCATTTCACTCAGTCACTGCATCCCATTTCACTCAGTCACTGCATCCCATTTCAGTCAGTCACTCCCTCCCATTTCAGTCACTCCCCCCATTTCACTCAGTCACTGCATCTACTTTCCCTCAGTCACTGCATCTCATTTCCCTCAGCCACTGCATCCCATTTCCCTCAGCCACTGCATCCCATTTCACTCAGCCACTGCATCCCATTTCACTCAGCCACTGCATCCCATTTCACTCAGTCACTGCATCCCATTTCACTCAGTCACTGCATCCCATTTCACTCAGTCACTGCATCCCATTTCAGTCACTCCCCCCATTTCCCTCAGTCACTGCGTCCCATTTCCCACAGTCACTGCATCTACTTTCCCTCAGTCACTGCATCTCATTTCCCTCAGTCACTGCATCCCATTTCACTCAGCCACTGCATCCCATTTCACTCAGCCACTGCATCCCATTTCACTCAGCCACTGCAACCCATTTCACTCAGCCACTGCATCTCATTTCACTCAGTCACTGCATCCCATTTCACTCAGTCACTGCATCCCATTTCACTCAGTCACTGCATCCCATTTCAGTCAGTCACTCCCTCCCATTTCAGTCACTCCCCCCATTTCCCTCAGTCACTGCGTCCCATTTCCCACAGTCACTGCATCTACTTTCCCTCAGTCACTGCATCTCATTTCCCTCAGTCACTGCATCCCATTTCACTCAGCCACTGCATCCCATTTCACTCAGCCACTGCATCCCATTTCACTCAGCCACTGCATCCCATTTCACTCAGCCACTGCATCCCATTTCACTCAGTCATTGCATCCCATTTCACTCAGTCACAGCATTGCATTTGACTCAGTCACTACATCCTATTTAACGGAGACAGTGAATCCTATTCAACTAAGACAGTGCATCCATTTCCCTCAGTCACCGCTTCCCATGACCCTCAGTTACTGCTTCCCATTTCACTCGGTCACTGCATCTCATTACCCTCAGTCACTGCATCCCATTACCCTCAGTCACTGCATCCCATTACCCTCAGTCACTGCATCCCATTACCCTCAGTCACTGCATCACATTACCCTCAGTCACTGCATCCCATTTAAGTGAGACAGTGAATCTCATTGAACTGAGACGGTGCATCCCATTACCCTCAGTCACTGCATCCCATTTCCCTCAGTCACTGCATCCCATTTCCCTCAGTCACTGCATCTACTTTCCCTCAGACACTGCATCTCATTTCCCTCAGACACTGCATCTCATTTCCCTCAGACACTGCATCTCATTTCCCTCAGACACTGCATCTCATTTCCCTCAGACACTGCATCCCATTTCCCTCAGACACTGCATCCCATTTCACTCAGACACTGCATCCCATTTCACTCAGACACTTCATCATATTCACTCAGTCACTGCATCTCCTTTCCCTCCGTCACAGCATCCCATTCCGTTCAGTCACAGCATTGCATTTGACTCAGTCACTACATCCTATTTAACGGAGACAGTGAATCCTCTTCAACTGAGACAGTCCATCCATTTCCCTCAGTCACCGCTTCCCATGACCCTCAGTCACTGCTTCCCATGACCCTCAGTCACTGCTTCCCATGACCCTCAGTCACTGCTTCCCATGACCCTCAGTCACTGCTTCCCATGAACCACAGTCACTGCTTCCCATGAACCACAGTCACTGCTTCCCATGAGCCTCACTCACTGCTTCCCATGAACCTCTGTCACTGCATGCCATGAACCTCAGTCACTGCTTCCCATTTCACTCAGTCACTGCATCCCATTACCCTCAGTCACTGCATCCCATTACCCTCAGTCACTGCATCCCATTTAACTGAGACAGTGAATCTCATTGAACTGAGACGGTGCATCCCATTACCCTCAGTCACAGCTTTCCATTTCCCACAGTCACTGCATCTCCTTTCCCTCTGTCACTGCATCTCCTTTCCCTCAGTCACTGCATCCCATTTCACTCAGCCACTGCATTCCATTTCACTCAGTCACTGCGTCCTATTTCAGTCAGTCACTCCCTCCCACTTCACTCAGTCACTGCATCCCACTTCACTCAGTCACTGCATCCCACTTCACTCAGTCACTGCATCCCACTTCACTCAGTCACTGCATCCCACTTTACTCAGTCACTGCATCCCACTTCACTCAGTCACTGCATCCCACTTCACTCAGTCACTGCATCCCACTTCACTCAGTCACAGCCTCCCACTTCACTCAGTCACAGCCTCCCACTTCACTCAGTCACAGCCTCCCACTTCACTCAGTCACTCCGTCCCATTTCAGTCAGTCACTACCTCCCATATCACTCAGTCACTGCATCGCATTTCACTCAGTCAATGCATCACATCACCCTCAGACACAGCATCCCATTTCACTCAGTCACTGCATCTCATTTCACTCAGTCACTGCCTTCCAATTCACGCAGTCATTACCTCCCATTTCAGTCAGTCACTGCATCCTATTTCCCTTGGTCACTGCAACCCATTTCACGCAGTCACTGCATCTCATTTCATTCAGTCACTGCCTCCCAATTCACGCAGTCACTCCGTCCCATTTCAGTCAGTCACTACCTCCCATTTCAGTCAGTCACTGCATCCTATTTCCTTTGGTCACTGCGTCCCATTTCACTCAGTCACCGCATCCCATGACCCTCAGTCACCGTTTCCCATGACCCTCAGTCACTGCATCCCATTTCACTCAGTCACAGCATTACATTTGACTCAGTCACTACACGCTATTTAACGGAGACAGTGAATCCTATTCAACTGAGACAGTGCATCCATTTCCCTCAGTCACCGCACCCTATTCCACACAGACACCGCATCCCATTTCACTCACTCAGTCACCGCATCCTATTTCCATCAGTCACCACATCCCATGACCCACACTCACTGCATCCCATGAACCTCAGTCACTGAATCCCATGACCCTCAGTCACTGCATCCCATTTCACTCAGTCACGGCATCCCATTTCACTCAGTCACGGCATCCCATTTCACTCCGTCACTGCCTCGATTTCACTCAGTCACTTCCTCCCACTTCACTCAGTCACTGCCTCCTATTTCAGTCAGTCACTCCCTCCCATTTCCCTCAGTCACTGCATCCCATTTCAGTCACACCCTCCCAATTCAGTCAGTCAATGCATCCCATTTCACTCAGCCACGACATGACATTTCACTCAGCCACTGCATCCCTTTTCACTCAGTCACCGCATCCCATTTCACTCAGTCACCGCATCCCATGACCGTCAGTCACCATTTCCCATGACCCTCAGTCACCGTTTCCCATGACCCTCAGTCACTGCATCCCATTTCACTCAGTCACTGCATCCCATTTCACTCAGTCACCACATCACATTTCACTCAGTCACAGCAGACCATTTCCCTCAGTCACTGCATCCCATTTCCATCAGTCACTGCATCCCATTTCACTAATTCACTGCCTCCCACTTCACTCAGTCACTGCCTCCTATTTCAGTCAGTCACTCCCTCCCATTTCCCTCTGTCACTGCATCCCATTTCAGTCACTCCCTCCCAATTCAGTCAGTCAATGCATCCCATTTCACTCAGCCACTGTGTCACATTTTACTCAGCCACTGCATCCCATTTCACTCAGCAACTGCATCCCTTTTCACTCAGTCACCGCATCCCATTTCACTCAGTCACCGCATCCCATGACCCTCAGTCACCGTTTCCCATGACCCTCAGTCACTGCATCCCATTTCACTCAGTCACTGCATCCCATTTCACTCAGTCACTGCATCTCATTTAACTGAGACAGTGAATCTCATTGAACTGAGACGGTGCATCTCATTTCCCTCAGTCACTGCATCTCCTTTCCCTCCGTCACAGCATCCCATTTCACTCAGTCACTGCATCCCATTTAACTGAGACAGTGAATCTCATTGAACTGAGACGGTGCATCTCATTTCCCTCAGTCACTGCATCTGATTTCCCTCAGTCACTGCATCTCATTTCACGCAGTCACTGCATCCCATTTAACTGAGACAGTGAATCTCATTGAACTGCGACGGAGCAGCCCATTACCCTCAGTCACAGCGTTCCATTTCCCACAGTCACTGCATCTACTTTCCCTCAGTCACTGCATCTCATTTCCCTCAGTCACTGCATCTCATTTCCCTCAGTCACTGCATCTCATTTCCCTCAGTCACTGCATCTACTTTCACTCAGTCACTGCATCTACTTTCACTCCGTCACTGCATCCCATTTCACTCCGTCACTGCATCCCATTTCACTCCGTCACTGCATCCCATTTCACTCCGTCACTGCATCCCATTTCACTCCGTCACTGCATCCCATTTAACTGAGACAGTGAATCTCATTGAACTGAGACGGTGCATCCCATTACCCTCAGTCACTGCATCCCATTTCCCTCAGTCACTGCATCTCATTTCACTCCGTCACTGCATCCCATTTCACTCCGTCACTGCATCTACTTTCCCTCAGTCACTGCATCCCATTTCACTCAGCCACTTCATCTTATTCACTCAGTCATTGCATCCCATTTCACTCAGTCACAGCATTGCATTTGACTCAGTCACTACATCCTATTTAACGGAGACAGTGAATCCTCTTCAACTGAGACAGTCCATCCATTTCCCTCAGTCACCGCTTCCCATGACCCTCAGTCACTGCTTCCCATGACCCTCAGTCACTGCTTCCCATGAACCACAGTCACTGCTTCCCATGAGCCTCACTCACTGCTTCCCATGAACCTCAGTCACTGCATGCCATGAACCTCAGTCACTGCTTCCCATTTCACTCGGTCACTGCATCTCATTACCCTCAGTCACTGCATCCCATTACCCTCAGTCACTGCATCCCATTACCCTCAGTCACTGCATCCCATTACCCCAGTCACTGCATCACATTACCCTCAGTCACTGCATCCCATTTAACTGAGACAGTGAATCTCATTGAACTGAGACGGTGCATCCCATTACCCTCAGTCACAGCATTCCATTTCCCACAGTCACTGCATCTCCTTTCCCTCAGTCACTGTATCCCATATCACTCAGTCACTGCCTCCCACTTCACTCAGTCACGGCCTCCCACTTTGCACAGTCACTGCCTCCCATTTCAGTCCGTCACTGCCTGCCATTTCACTCAGTCACTGCCTCCCACTTCACACAGTCACTCCGTCCCATTTCAGTCAGTCACTACCTCCCATATCACTCAGTCACTGCATCGCATTTCACTCAGTCAGTGCATTGCATTTCACTCAGTCAATGCATCTCATCACCCTCAGACACAGCATCCCATTTCACTCAGTCACTGCATCTCATTTCATTCAGTCACTGCCTCCCAATTCACGCAGTCACTCTGTCCCATTTCAGTCAGTCACTACCTCCCATTTCAGTCAGTCACTGCATCCTATTTCCTTTGGTCACTGCGTCCCATTTCACTCAGTCACAACATCCCATTTCGCTCAGTCAATGCATCCAATTTCACTCAGTCACTGCATCCCATTTCACTCTGTCGCAGCATGCCATTTCCCACAGTCACTGCATCTCCTTTCCCTCAGTCACTGCATCTCATTTCCCTCAGTCACTGCATCTCATTTCCCTCAGTCACTGCATCTCATTTCCCTCAGTCACTGCATCTCATTTCACTCAGTCACTGCATCTCGTTTCACTCAGTCACTGCATCTCGTTTCACTCAGTCACTGCATCTCATTTCACTCAGTCACTGCATCTCATTTCACTCAGTCACTGCATCTCATTTCCCTCAGTCAATGCATCTCATTTCCATCAGTCAATGCATCTCATTTCCCTCAGTCACTGCATCCCATTTCACTCATCCACTGCATCCCATTTCACTCAGCTACTGCATCCCATATCACTCAGTCACTGCATCCCATATCACTCAGTCACTGCATCCCATTTCCCTAAGTCACTGTATCTCATTTCCCTGAGTCACTGCATCCCATATCACTCAGTCACTGCATCCCATTTCCCTCAGTCACTGCACCCTATTCCCCTAGGTCACCGCATCCCATTTCACTCAGTCATGGCATCCCATTTAACTCAGTCACGGCATCCCATTTCACTCAGTCACTGCATCACATTTCACTCAGTGACTGCATCCCATTTCACTCAATCACTGCCTCCCATTTTCCTCAGTCACTGCAACCCATTTTCCACAGTCACTGCGTATCCTTTCCCTCCGTCACTGCATCCCATTTAACTGAGACAGTGAATCTCATTGAACTGAGACGGTGCATCCCATTACCCTCAGTCACACCATTCCATTTCCCACAGTCACTGCATCTCCTTTCCCTCAGTCACTGCATCTCATTTCCCTCAGTCAATGGATCTCATTTCCCTCAGTCAATGGATCTCATTTCCCTCAGTCAATGGATCTCATTTCCCTCAGTCAATGGATCTCATTTCCCTCAGTCAATGCACCTCATTTCCCTCAGTCAATGCACCTCATTTCCCTCAGTCAATGCACCTCATTTCCCTCAGTCAATGCACCTCATTTCCCTCAGTCACTGCATCCCATTTCACTCAGCCACAGCATCCCATTTCACTCAGCCACAGCATCCCATTTCACTCAGCCACAGCATCCCATTTCACTCAGCCACAGCATCCCATTTCACTCAGCCACAGCATCCCATTTCACTCAGCCACAGCATCCCATATCACTCAGTCACTGCATCCCATTTCACACAATCACTGCCTCCCATTTCCCTCAGTCACTGCAACCCATTTCCCACAGTCACTGCGTCTCCTTTCCCTCAGTCACAGCATCCCATTTACTCAGTCAGCGCATCCCATTTCCCTCAGTCACTGCATCCCATTTAACTGAGACAGTGAATCTCATTGAAGTGAGACGGTACATCCCATTACCCTCAGTCACAGTATTCCATTTCCCTCAGTCACTGCATCTCCTTTCCCTCAGTCAATGCATCTCATTTCCCTCAGTCACTGCATCCCATTTCACTCAGCCACTGAACCCCATTTCACTCAGCCACTGCATCTCATTTCCCTCAGTCATGGCATCCCATGACACTCAGTCACTGCATCCCATTACACTCAGGAGACTGCATCCCATTACACTCAGGAGACTGCATCCCATTACACTCAGGAGACTGCATCCCATTACACTCAGGAGACTGCATCCCATTACACTCAGGAGACTGCATCCCATTTCAGTCAGGAGACTGCATCCCATTACACTCAGGAGAATGCATCCCATTACACTCAGGAGAATGCATCCCATTACACTCAGTCACTAAATCCCATGACACTCAGTCATGGCATCCCATTTCATTCAGTCACTGCAACCCATTTCCCACCGTCACTGCAACCCATTTCCCACCATCACTGCAACCCATTTCCCACAGTCACTGCATCTCCTTTCCCTCCGTCACAGCATCCCATTTCACTCAGTCAGAGCATCCCATTTCACTCAGTCAGTGCAACCCAATTCCCAAAGTCACTGCAACCCATTTCCCACAGTCACTGCATCTCCTTTCCTTCAGTTACTGCAGCCCACTTCACTCAGTTGCTGCATCACATTACCCTCTGTCACTGCATGCCATTTCACTCAGCCACTGCATCCCATTTCACTCAGCCACTGCAACCCATTTCACTCAGCCACTGCAACCCATTTCACTCAGTCACGGCATCCCATTTCACTCAGTCACTGCCTCGATTTCACTCAGTCACTGCCTTCCACTTCACTCAGTCACTGCCTTCCACTTCACTCAGTCACTGCCTTCCACTTCACTCAGTCACTGCCTTCCACTTCACTCAGTCACTGCCTCCTATTTCAGTCAGTCACTGCCTCCTATTTCAGTCAGTCACTCGCTCCCATTTCCCTCAGTCAATGCATCCCATTTCACTCAGCCACTGCATCACATTTCACTCAGCCACTGCATCCCATTTCACTCAGCAACTGCATCCCATTTCACTCAGTCACCGCATCCCTTTTCACTCAGTCACAGCAGACCATTTCCCTCAGTCACTGCATCCCATTTCAATCAGTCACTGCATCCCATTTCACTCAGTCACTGCATCCCATTTCACTCAGTCACTGCGTCCTATTTCAGTCAGTCACTCCCTCCCATTTCCCTCAGTCACTTCATCCCATTTCAGTCACTCCCTCCCAATTCAGTCAGACAATGCATCCCATTTCACTCACCCACTGCATCACATTTCACTCAGCCAGTGCATCCCATTTCACTCAGCCACTGCAACCCATTTCACTCAGCCACTGCATCCCATTTCACACAGTCACCGCATCCCACGACCCTCAGTCACCGCTTCCCATGTCCCTCAGTCACCGCATCCCATGACCCTCAGTCACTGCATCCCATTTCACTCAGTAACGGCATCCCATTTCACTCAGTCACAGCAGACCATTTCACTCAGTCACAGCAGACCATTTCCCTCAGTCACTGCATCCCATTTCAATCAGTCACTGCATCCCATTTCACAAAGTCACTGCATCCCATTTCACTCAGTCACTGCATCCCATTTCACTCAGTCACTGCATCCCATTTCACTCAGTCACTGCCTCCCATTTCAGTCAGTCACTCCCTCCCATTTCAGTCACTCCCCCCATTTCACTCTGTCACTGCGTCCCATTTCCCTCAGTCAGTGCAACCCATTTCCCACAGTCACTGCATCTCCTTTCCTTCAGTTACTGCAGCCCACTTCACTAAGTTGCTGCATCACATTACCCTCAGTCACGGCATCCCATTACACTCAGTCACTGCATCCCATAACACTCAGGAGACTGCATCCCATTACAGTCAGGAGACTGCATCCCATTACAGTCAGGAGAATGCATCCCATTACACTCAGTCACTAAATCCCATGACACTCAGTCATGGCATCCCATTTCATTCAGTCACTGCAACCCATTTCCCACCGTCACTGCAACCCATTTCCCACAGTCACTGCATCTCCTTTCCCTCCGTCACAGCATCCCATTTCACTCAGTCACTGCATCCCATTTAACTGAGACAGTGAATCTCATTGAACTGAGACGGTGCATCTCATTTCCCTCAGTCACTGCATCTCATTTCCCTCAGTCACTGCATCTCCTTTCCCTCCGTCACAGCATCCCATTCCGTTCAGTCACAGCATTGCATTTGACTCAGTCACTACATCCTATTTAACGGAGACAGTGAATCCTATTCAAATGAGACAGTGCATCCATTTCCCTCAGTCACCGCTTCCCATGAACCTCAGTCACTGCTTCCCATGACCCTCAGTGACTGCTTCCCATGAACCTCACTCACTGCTTCCCATGAACGTCACTCACTGCTTCCCATTTCACTCAGTCACTGCATCCCATTACCCTCTGTCACTGAATCCCATTACCCTCAGTCACTGTTTCCCATTACCCCAGTCACTGCATCACATTACCCTCAGTCACACCCTCCCATTTCAGTGAGTCACACCCTCCCATTTCACTGAGTCACACCCTCCCATTTCACTGAGTCACACCCTCCCATTTCACTGAGTCACACCCTCCCATTTCACTGAGTCACACCCTCCCATTTCAGACAGTCACTGCATCCCATGTCCCCAGAGTCACTGCGTCCCATTACACTCAGTCACGGCATCATATTTCCTTCAGTCACTGCATCACATTTCACTCAGTCTCTGCTTCCAATTTCCCTCAGTCACTGCAAACCATTTCTGACAGTCACTGCAACCCATTTCACACAGTCACTGCATCTCCTTCCCCTCAGTCACTGCATCTCATTTCCCTCAGTCACTGCATCGCCTTGTCCTCAGTCACGGCATCGCATTGTCCTCAGTCACGGCATTCCATTACACGCAGTCACTGCATCCTATTTCCCTCAGTCACTGCATCCCATTTCACTCAGTCACTGCATCCCATTTCACTCAGTCACTGCATCCCATTTCACTCAGTCACTGCATCCCATTTCACTCAGTCACTGCGTCCCATTTCACTCAGTCACTGCGTCCCATTTCACTCAGTCACTGCGTCCCATTTCACTCAGTCACTGCGTCCCATTTCACTCAGTCACTGCCTCCCCACTTCAGTCAGTCACTGCCTCCCCACTTCAGTCAGTCACTGCCTCCCCACTTCAGTCAGTCACTGCCTCCCCACTTCAGTCAGTCACTGCCTCCCCACTTCACGCAGTCACTGCCTCCCACTTCACGCAGTCACTGCCTCCCACTTCAGTCAGTCACTGCATCCCATTTCACTCAGTCACTGCATCTCATTTCATTCAGTCACTGCATCCCATATCACTCAGGCACTGCATCCCATTTCACTCAGTCACTGCATCCCATTTCCTTCAGTCACTGCATCCCATTACACTCAGTCACTGCATCCCATTTCACTCAGTCACTGCATCCCATTTCACTCAGTCACTGCATCCCATTTCACTCAGTCACTGCATCCCTTTTAACGGAGACAGTGAATCCTATTCAACTGCAACAGTGAATCCATTTCCATGATCACCACACCCTATTCCCCAAAGTCACGGCATCACATTACACTCAGTCACTGCATCCTATTTCCCTCAGTCACTGCGTCCCATTTCACTCAGTCAGTGCATCCCATTTCCCTCAGTCAGGGCGTCCCATTTCACTCAGTCAGGGCGTCCCATTTCACTCAGTCAGGGCGTCCCATTTCACGCAGCCACTGCATCCCATTTCACTCAGCCACTGCACCCCATTTCACTCAATCACAGCAGCTCCTATCCTCAGTCACTGCATCCCATTACCCTCAGCCACTGCACCCCAGTTCACTCAGTCAGTGCATCCCATTTCACTCAGTAACTGCATCCCATTTCCCTCAATCACTGCAACCTATTTCCCACAGTCACTGCATCTGCTTTCCCTCAGTCACAGCATCCCAATTCACTGAGACAGTGAATCTCATTGAACTGAAATGGTGCATCCCCTTACCCTCAGTCACTGCATCTCCTTTCCCTCAGTCACTGCATCTCCTTTCCCTCAGTCACTGCATCTCCTTTCCCTCAGTCACTGCATCTCCTTTCCCTCAGACACTGCATCTAATTTCCCTCAGTCACTGCATCTCATTTCCCTCAGTCACTGCATCCCATTTCCCTCAGTCACTGCATCCCATTTCACTCAGCCACTTCATCCCATTCACTCAGTCACAGCATTCCATTTCACTCAGTCACTACATCCAATTTCACTCAGTCACTGCATCACATTTCACACAGTCACTGCATCCCATTTCCCTCATTCACTGCATCCCATTTCACTCAGTCACTGCATCTCATTTCCCTAGGTCACTGCATCCCTTTTCCATCAGCCATTGCATCCCTTTTCCATCAGTCACTGCATCTCATTTCACTCAGCCACTGCACCCCATTTCATTCAGTCACTACATCCCACTTCACTCAGTCACTGCATCCCATTTCACTCAGTCACGGCATCCCATTTCACTCAGTCACGGCATCCCATTTCACTCAGTCACGGCATCCCATTTCACTCAGTCACGGCATCCCATTTCACTCAGTCACTGCCTCCCATTTCATTCAGACACTGCCTCCCACTTCACTCAGTCACTGCCTCGCATTTCAGCCCGTCACTCCCTCCCATTCCAGTCAGTCACTCCCTCCCATTTCAGTCACTCCCTCTCATTTCAGTCAGTCACTGCATCCCATTTCCCTCAGTCGCTACATCCCATTTCCCACATTCACTGCATCACATTTCACTCAGTCAGTGCATCCCATTGCCCTCAGTCACTGCATCGCATGACACTCAGTCACTGCATCCCATTTCACGCAGTCACTGCATCCCATTTCACCCAGTCACTGCTTCCCATTTCACTCAGTCACTGCATCTCCTTTCGCCATTAACTGCATCGCATTTCACTCAGTCACTGCATCACATTACCCTCAGTCACAGCATCCCATTTCACTCTGTCACTCCCTCCCATTTCAGTCAGTCACTCCCTCCCATTTCAGTCAGTCACAGCAGACCATTTCCCTCAGTCACTGCATCCCATTTCCCACATTCACTCAATCTCCTTTCCTTCAATCACTGCATCCCATTTAACCGAGACAGTGAATACTATTCAGCTGAGACAGTGCATCCATTTCCGTCAGTCACCGCACCCCATTCCCCACAGTCACCGTATTCCATGTCCCTCTGTCACCGCGTCCCATTTCACTCAGTCAGTGCAACCCAATTCCCAAAGTCACTGCAACCCATTTCCCACAGTCACTGCATCTCCTTTCCTTCAGTTACTGCAGCCCACTTCACTCAGTTGCTACATCACATTACCCTCAGCCACTGCATCCCATTTCACTCAGCCACTGCATCCCATTTCACTCAGCCACTGCAACCCATTTCACTCAGCCACTGCAACCCATTTCACTCAGCCACTGCAACCCATTTCACTCAGTCACGGCATCCCATTTCACTCAGTCACTGCCTCGATTACACTCAGTCACTGCCTTCCACTTCACTCAGTCACTGCCTCCTATTTCAGTCAGTCACTCGCTCCCATTTCCCTCAGTCACTGCATCCCATTTCAGTCACTCCCTCCCAATTCAGTCAGTCAATGCATCCCATTTCACTCAGCAACTGCATCACTTTTCACTCAGTCACCGCATCCCATTTCACTCAGTCACCGCATCCCATGACCCTCAGTCACCGCATCCCATGACCCTCAGTCACCGCATCCCATGACCCTCAGTCACCGCATCCCATTTCCCTCAGTCACCGCATCCCATTTCAATCAGTCACTGCAATCCATTTCACTCAGTCACTGCATCCCATTTCACTCAGTCACTGCCTCCTATTTCAGTCAGTCACTCCCTCCCATTTCCCTCAGTCACACCCTCCCAATTCAGTCAGTCAATGCATCCCATTTCACTCACCCACTGCATCACATTTCACTCAGCCAGTGCATCCCATTTCACTCAGCCACTGCAACCCATTTCACTCAGCCACTGCATCCCATTTCACTCAGCCACTGCATCCCATTTCACACAGTCACCGCATCCCACGTCCCTCAGTCACCGCTTCCCATGACCCTCAGTCACTGCATGTCATTTTACTCAGTCACTGCATGTCATTTTACTCAGTCACAGCATCCCATTTCAATCAGTAACTGCATCCAAATTCACTCAGCCACTGCATCCCATTTCACTCAGCCACTGCATCCCATTTCACTCAGCCACTGCATCCCATTTCACTCAGCCACTGCATCCCATTTCACTCAGCCACTGCATCCCATTTCACTCAGTCACTCCCTCCCATTTCACTCAGTCACTCCCTCCCATTTCAGTCACTCCCCCCATTTCACTCTGTCACTGCGTCCCATTTCCCTCAGTCTGTGCAACCCATTTCCCACAGTCACTGCATCTCCTTTCCTTCAGTTACTGCAGCCCACTTCACTAAGTCGCTGCATCACATTACCCTCAGTCACGGCATCCCATTACACTCAGGGGACTGCATCCCATTACACTCAGGGGACTGCATCCCATTACACTCAGGGGACTGCATCCCATTACACTCAGGAGACTGCATCCCATTACAGTCAGGAGACTGCATCCCATCACACTCAGGAGAATGCATCCCATTACACTCAGTCACTAAATCCCATGACACTCAGTCATGGCATCCCATTTCATTCAGTCACTGCAACCCATTTCCCACCGTCACTGCAACCCATTTCCCACAGTCACTGCATCTCCTTTCCTTCCGTCACAGCATCCCATTTCACTCAGTCAGAGCATCCCATTTCACTCAGTCAGAGCATCCCATTTCACTCAGTCAGAGCATCCCATTTCACTCAGTCAGAGCATCCCATTTCACTCAGTCAGAGCATCCCATTTCACTCAGTCAGAGCATCCCATTTCACTCAGTCACTGCATCCCATTTAACTGAGACAGTGAAGCTCATTGAACTGAGACGGTGCATCTCATTTCCCTCAGTCACTGCATCTCATTTCCCTCAGTCACTGCATCTCATTTCCCTCAGTCACAGCATCCCATTCCGTTCAGTCACAGCATTGCATTTGACTCAGTCACTACATCCTATTTAACGGAGACAGTGAATCCTATTCAAATGAGACAGTGCATCCATTTCCCTCAGTCACCGCTCCCATGACCCTCAGTCACTGCTTCCCATGAACCTCACTCACTGCTTCCCATGAACCTCACTCACTGCTTCCCATGAACCTCACTCACTGCTTCCCATGAACCTCACTCACTGCTTCCCATTTCACTCGGTCACTGCATCCCATTACCCTCAGTCACTGCATCCCATTACCCTCAGTCACTGCATCCCATTACCCTCTGTCACTGCATCCCATTACCCTCAGTCACTGCTTCCCATTACCCCAGTCACTGCATCACATTACCCTCAGTCACACCCTCCCATTTCAGTGAGTCACACCCTCCCATTTCACTGAGTCACACCCTCCCATTTCACTGAGTCACACCCTCCCATTTCACTGAGTCACACCCTCCCATTTCACTGAGTCACACCCTCCCATTTCAGACAGTCACTGCATCCCATGTCCCCAGAGTCACTGCGTCCCATTACACTCAGTCACTGCATCATATTTCCCTCAGTCACTGCATCACATTGCACTCAGTCTCTGCTTCCAATTTCCCTCAGTCACTGCAAACCATTTCTGACAGTCACTGCAACCCATTTCACACAGTCACTGCATCTCCTTCCCCTCAGTCGCTGCATCTCATTTCCCTCAGTCACTGCATCGCCTTGTCCTCAGTCACTGCATCGCATTGTCCTCAGTCACGGCATTCCATTACACGCAGTCACTGCATCCTATTTCCCTCAGTCACTGCATCCCAATTCACTCAGTCACTGCATCCCATTTCACTCAGTCACTGCATCCCATTTCACTCAGTCACTGCGTCCCATTTCACTCAGTCAGTGCGTCCCATTTTCCTCATGCACTGCCTCCCACTTCACGCAGTCACTGCCTCCCACTTCAGTCAGTCACTGCATCCCATTTCACTCAGTCACTGCATCTAATTTCAATCAGTCACTGCATCCCATATCACTCAGGCACTGCATCCCATTTCCATCAGTCACTGCATCCCATTTCCTTCAGTCACTGCATCCCATTACACTCAGTCACTGCATCCCATTTCACTCAGTCACTGCATCCCATTTCACTCAGTCACTGCATCCCTTTTAATGGAGACAGTGAATCCTATTCTACTGCAACAGTGAATCCATTTCCATCATCACCACACCCTATTCCCCACAGTCACGGCATCACATTACACTCAGTCACTGCAACTCATTTCCCTCAGTCACTGCATCTCATTTCCCTCAGTCACTGCATCACATTTCCCTCAGTCACTGCATCACATTTCCCTCAGTCACTGCATCACATTTCCCTCAGTCACTGCATCACATTTCCCTCAGTCACTGCATCACATTTCCCTCAGTCACTGCATCCCAATTCACTCAGTCACTGCATCCCATTTCACTCAGTCACTGCATCCCATTTCACTCAGTCACTGCGTCCTATTTCAGTCAGTCACTCCCTCCCATTTCCCTCAGTCACTTCATCCCATTTCAGTCACTCCCTCCCAATTCAGTCAGTCAATGCATCCCATTTCACTCACCCACTGCATCCCATTTCACTCAGCCACTGCAACCCATTTCACTCAGCCACTGCAACCCATTTCACTCAGCCACTGCAACCCATTTCACACAGACACCGCATCCCATGACCCTCAGTCACCGCTTCCCATGACCCTCAGTCACTGCATGCCATTTCACTCAGACACTGCACCCCATTTCACTCAGTAACTACATCCCATTTCACTCAGTCACAGCAGACCATTTTCCCTCAGTCACTGCATCCCATTTCACTCAGTCACTGCATCCCATTTCACTCAGTCACTCCCTCCCATTTCACTCAGTCACTGCCTCCCATTTCAGTCACTCCCCCCATTTTACTCTCTCACTGCGTCCCATTTCCCACAGTCACTGCATCTCCTTTCCTTCAGTTACTGCAGCCCACTTCACTAGGTCGCTGCATCCCATTACACTCAGGAGACTGCATCCCATTACACTCAGGAGACTGCATCCCATTACACTCAGGAGACTGCATCCCATTACACTCAGGAGACTGCATCCCATTACACTCAGGAGACTGCATCCCATTACACTCAGGAGACTGCATCCCATTACACTCAGGAGACTGCATCCCATTACACTCAGGAGACTGCATCCCATTACACTCAGGAGACTGCATCCCATTACACTCAGGAGACTGCATCCCATTACACTCAGGAGACTGCATCCCATTACACTCAGGAGACTGCATCCCATTACACTCAGGAGACTGCATCCCATTACACTCAGGAGACTGCATCCCATTACACTCAGGAGAATGCATCCCATTACACTCAGGAGACTGCATCCCATTACACTCAGGAGAATGCATCCCATTACACTCAGGAGAATGCATCCCATTACACTCAGGAGAATGCATCCCATTACACTCAGTCACTAAATCCCATGACACTCAGTCATGGCATCCCATTTCATTCAGTCACTGCAACCCATTTCCCACCGTCACTGCAACCCATTTCCCACAGTCACTGCATCTCCTTTCCCTCCGTCACAGCATCCAATTTCACTCAGTCAGAACATCCCATTTCACTCAGTCACTGCATCCCATTTAACTGAGACAGAAAATCTCATTGAACTGAGACGGTGCATCTCATTTCCCTCAGTCACTGCATCTCATTTCCCTCAGTCACTGCATCTCATTTCCCTCCGTCACAGCATCCCATTCCGTTCAGTCACAGCATTGCATTTGACTCAGTCACGACATCCTATTTAACGGAGACAGTGAATCCTATTCAAATGAGACAGTGCATCCATTTCCCTCAGTCACTGCTTCCCATGACCCTCAGTCACTGCTTCCCATGACCCTCAGTCACTGCTTCCCATGACCCTCAGTCACTGCTTCCCATGAACCTCACTCACTGCTTCCCATGAACCTCACTCACTGCTTCCCATGAACTTCACTCACTGCTTCCCATTTCACTCGGTCACTGCATCCCATTACCCTCAGTCACTGCATCCCATTACCCTCAGTCACTGCATCCCATTACCCTCAGTCACACCCTCCCATTTCAGTGAGTCACACCCTCCCATTTCAGTGAGTCACACCCTCCCATTTCAGACAGTCACTGCATCCCATGTCCCCAGAGTCACTGCGTCCCATGACACTCAGTCACTGCATCATATTTCCCTCAGTCACTGCATCACATTTCACTCAGTCTTTTGCTTCCAATTTCCCTCAGTCACTGCAAGCCATTTCTGACAGTCACTGCAACCCATTTCACACAGTCACTGCATCTCCTTCCCCTCAGTCACTGCATCTCATTTCCCTCAGTCACAGCATCGCATTGTCCTCAGTCACGGCATTCCATTACACGCAGTCACTGTATCCTATTTCCCTCAGTCACTGCACCCAATTCACTCAGTCACTGCATCCCATTTCACGCAGCCACTGCACCCCACTTCACTCAGTCACCGCATCCCATTTCACTCAGTCACTGCATCCCATTTCACTCAGTCACTGCGTCCCCTTTCACTCAGTCAGTGCATCCCATTTTCCTCATGCACTGCCTCCCACTTCAGTCAGTCACTGCCTCCCACTTCACGCAGTCACTGCCTCCCACTTCACGCAGTCACTGCCTCCCACTTCACGCAGTCACTGCCTCCCACTTCACTCAGTCAATGCATCTCATTTCAATCAGTCACTGCATCCCATTTCACTCAGTCTCAGCATCCCATATCACTCAGTCACTGCATCCCATTTCCTTCAGTCACTGCATCCCATTTCACTCAGTCACTGCATCCCATTTCACTCAGTCACTGCATCCCTTTTAACGGAGACAGTGAATCCTATTCAACTGCAACAGTGAATCCATTTCCATCATCACCACACCCTATTCCCCACAGTCACGGCATCACATTACACTCAGTCACTGCATCCTATTTCCCTCAGTCACTGCGTCCCATTTCACTCAGTCAGTGCATCCCATTTCCCTCAGTCAGGGCGTCCCATTTCACTCAGTCACTGCATCCCATTTCACGCAGCCACTGCATCCCATTTCACTCAGCCACTGCATCCCATTTCACTCAGCCACTGCACCCCATTTCACTCAATCACTGCATCTCCTTTCCTCAGTCACTGCATCCCATTACCCTCAGCCACTGCATCCCATTTCACTCAGTCAGTCCCTCCCAATTCAGTCAGTCAATGCATCCCATTACCCTCAGTCACTGCATCCCATTTCATTCAGTCACTGCATCCCATTTCACTCAGTCACTGCATGCCATTTAACTGAGACGGTGAATCTCATTGAACTGAGACGGTGCATCTCATTTCACGCAGTCACTGCATCTCATTTCACGCAGTCACTGCATCTCATTTCACGCAGTCACTGCATCCCATTTAACTGACACTGGGAATCTCATTCAACTGAGACGGTGCATCTCATTACCCTCAGTCACAGCGTTCCATTTCCCACAGTCACTGCATCTCCTTTCCCTCAGTCACTGCATCTCATTTCCCTCAGTCACTGCATCTCATTTCCCTCAGTCACTGCATCTCATTTCCCTCAGTCACTGCATCTCATTTCCCTCAGCCACTGCATCTCATTTCCCTCAGCCACTGCATCCCATTTCGCTCAGCCACTGCATCCCATTTCGCTCAGCCACTGCATCCCATTTCACTCAGCCAATGCATCCCATTTCACTCAGCCACTTCATCATATTCACTCAGTCAGTGCATCCCATTTCACTCAGTCACAGCGTTGCATTTGACTCAGTCACTACATCCTATTTCACGTAGACAGTGAATCCTATTCAACTGAGACAGTCCATCCATTTCCCTCAGTCACTGCTTCCCATGACCCTCAGTCACTGCTTCCCATGACCCTCAGTCACTGCTTCCCATGAACCTCAGTCACTGCTTCCCATGAACCTCAGTCACTGCATCCCATGAACTTCAGTCACTGCTTCCCATTTCACTCAGTCACTGCATCCCATTACCCTCAGTCACTACATCCGATTACCCCAGTCACTGCATCACATTACCCTCAGTCACTGCATCCCATTTAACTGAGACAGTGAATCTCATTGAACTGAGACGGTGCATCCCATTACCCTCAGTCACTGCATCCCATTTCCCTCAGTCACTGCATCCCATTTCACTCAGCCACTGCATCCCATATCACTCAGCCACTGCATCCCATATCACTCAGCCACTGCATCCCATATCACTCAGCCACTGCATCCCATTTCACTCAGCCACTGCATCCCATTTCACTCAGCCACTGCATCCCATTTCACTCAGCCACTGCATCCCATTTCACTCAGCCACTGCATCCCATTTCACTCAGCCACTGCATCCCATATCACTCAGCCACTGCATCCCATTTCACTCAGCCACTGCATCCCATTTCACTCAGCCACTGCATCCCATTTCACTCAGCCACTGCATCCCATTTCACTCAGCCACTGCATCCCATTTCACTCAGCCACTGCATCCCATTTCACTCAGCCACTGCATCCCATTTCACTCAGCCACTGCATCCCATTTCACTCAGTCACAGCAGACCATTTCCCTCAGTCACTGCATCCCATTTCACTCAGTCACTGCATCCCATTTCACTCAGTCACTGCATCCCATTTCACTCAGTCACTGCATCCCATTTCACTCAGTCACTCCCTCCCATTTCAGTCACTCCCCCCATTTCCCTCAGTCACTGCGTCCCATTTCCGTCAGTCACTGCGTACCATTTCCATCAGTCACTGCGTCCCATTTCTCTCAGTCACTACATCCAATTTCACGCAGTCACTGCATCCAATTTCACGCAGGCACTGCATCACATGTCACTCAGTCTCTGCACCCCATTACACTCAGTCGCTGCATCCCATTTCCCACAGTCACAGCATCTCCTTTGCTCAGTCACTGCATCCCATTTCACTCTGTCACTGCGTCCCATTTCACTCAGTCAGTGCAACCCAATTCCCAAAGTCACTGCAACCCATTTCCCACAGTCACTGCATCTCCTTTCCTTCAGTTACTGCAGCCCACTTCACTCAGTTGCTGCATCACATTACCCTCTGTCACTGCATGCCATTTCACTCAGCCACTGCATCCCATTTCACTCAGCCACTGCAACCCATTTCACTCAGTCACGGCATCCCATTTCACTCAGTCAGGGCCTCGATTTCACTCAGTCACTGCCTTCCACTTCACTCAGTCACTCGCTCCCATTTCCCTCAGTCACTGCATCCCATTTCAGTCAGCCACTGCATCACATTTCACTCAGCCACTCCATCCCATTTCACTCAGCAACTGCATCCCTTTTCACTCAGTCACCGCATTCCATTTCACTCAGTCACCGCATCCCTTGACCCTCGACCCTCAGTCACAGCAGACCATTTCAATCAGTCACTGCATCCCATTTCACTCAGTCACTGCATCCCATTTCACTCAGTCACTGCGTCCTATTTCAGTCAGTCACTCCCTCCCATTTCCCTCAGTCACTTCATCCCATTTCAGTCACTCCCTCCCAATTCAGTCAGTCAATGCATCCCATTTCACTCACCCGCTGCATCACATTTCACTCAGCCAGTGCATCCCATTTCACTCAGCCACTGCAACCCATTTCACTCAGCCACTGCAACCCATTTCACTCAGCCACTGCAACCCATTTCACACAGTCACCGCATCCCACGACCCTCAGTCACCGCTTCCCATGTCCCTCAGTCACTGCTTCCCATGACCCTCAGTCACTGCATCCCATTTCACTCAGTAACTGCATCCCATTTCACTCAGTCACAGCAGACCATTTCCCTCAGTCACCGCATCCCATTTCAATCAGTCATTGCATCCCATTTCACAAAGTCACTGCATCCCATTTCACAAAGTCACTGCATCCCATTTCACTCAGTCACTGCATCCCATTTCACTCAGTCACTCCCTCCCATTTCCCTCAGTCACTTCATCCCATTTCAGTCACTCCCTCCCAATTCAGTCAGTCAATGCATCCCATTTCACTCACCCGCTGCATCACATTTCACTCAGCCAGTGCATCCCATTTCACTCAGCCACTGCAACCCATTTCACTCAGCCACTGCAACCCATTTCACTCAGCCACTGCAACCCATTTCACTCAGCCACTGCATCCCATTTCACACAGTCACCGCATCCCACGACCCTCAGTCACCGCTTCCCATGACCCTCAGTAACTGCATCCCATTTCACTCAGTCACAGCAGACCATTTCCCTCAGTCACCGCATCCCATTTCAATCAGTCATTGCATCCCATTTCACAAAGTCACTGCATCCCATTTAACAAAGTCACTGCATCCCATTTCACTCGGTCACTGCATCCCATGTCACTCGGTCACTGCATCCCATTACCCTCAGTCACTGCATCCCATTACCCTCAGTCACTGCTTCCCATTACCCTCAGTCACTGCTTCCCATTACCCCAGTCACACCCTCCCATTTCAGTGAGTCACACCCTCCCATTTCAGTGAGTCACACCCTCCCATTTCAGTGAGTCACACCCTCCCATTTCAGACAGTCACTGCATCCCATGTCCCCAGAGTCACTGCGTCCCATTACACTCAGTCACTGCATCATATTTCCCTCAGTCACTGCATCACATTTCACTCAGTCTCTGCTTCCAATTTCCCTCAGTCACTGCAAACCATTTCTGACAGTCACTGCAACCCATTTCACAAAGTCAATGCATCTCCTTCCCCTCAGTCACTGCATCTCATTTCCCTCAGTCACTGCATCGCCTTGTCCTCAGTCACTGCATCGCATTGTCCTCAGTCACGGCATTCCATTACACGCAGTCACTGCATCCTATTTCCCTCAGTCACTGCCTCCCATTTCCCTCAGTCACTGCCTCCCATTTCACTCAGTCACTGCATCCCATTTCACTCAGTCACTGCATCCCATTTCACTCAGTCACTGCATCCCATTTCACTCAGTCACTGCATCCCATTTCACTCAGTCACTGCGTCCCATTTTCCTCATGCACTGCCTCCCACTTCAGTCAGTCACTGCCTCCCACTTCACGCAGTCACTGCCTCCCACTTCACGCAGTCACTGCCTCCCACTTCACGCAGTCACTGCCTCCCACTTCACGCAGTCACTGCCTCCCACTTCAGTCAGTCACTGCATCCCATTTCACTCAGTCACTGCATCTCATTTCAATCAGTCACTGCATCCCATCTCACTCAGGCACTGCATCCCATTTCGATCAGTCACTGCATCCCATTTCCTTCAGTCACTGCATCCCATTTCACTCAGTCACTGCATCCCTTTTAACGGAGACAGTGGATCCTATTCAGCTGCAACAGTGAATCCATTTCCATCATCACCACACCCTATTCCCCACAGTCACGGCATCACATTACACTCAGTCACTGCATCCTATTTCCCTCAGTCACTGCGTCCCATTTCACTCAGTCAGTGCATCCCATTTCCCTCAGTCAGGGCGTCCCATTTCACTCAGTCAGGGCGTCCCATTTCACTCAGTCACTACATCCCATTTCACGCAGCCACTGCATCCCATTTCACTCAGCCACTGCACCCCATTTCACTCAATCACTGCAGCTCCTTTCCTCAGTCACTGCATCCCATTACACTCAGTCACTGCATCCCATTACCCTCAGCCACTGCACCCCAGTTCACTCAGTCAGTGCATCCCATTTCACTCAGTAACTGCATCCCATTTCCCTCAGTCACTGCAACCTATTTCCCACAGTCACTGCATCTGCTTTCCCTCAGTCACAGCATCCCAATTCACTGAGACAGTGAATCTCATTGAACTGAAATGGTGCATCCCCTTACCCTCAGTCACTGCATCTCCTTTCCCTCAGTCACTGCATCTCATTTCCCTAAGTCACTGCATCCCATTTCCATCAGTCACTGCATCCCATTCACTCAGACACTGCATTCCATTTCACTCAGTCACTGCATCACATTTCATGCAGTCTCAGCACCCCATTTCACTCAGTCACTGCATCTCCTTTCCCACAGTCACTGCATCACATTACCCTCAGTCACTGCATCTCATTTCCCGAGGTCACTGCATCCTTTTTCCATCAGTCATTGCATCCGTTTTCCATCAGTCACTGCATCCCATTTCACTCAGTCACTGCCTCCCATTTCACTCAGACACTGCCTCCCATTTCACTCAGACACTGCCTCCCATTTCACTCAGACACTGCCTCCCATTTCACTCAGACACTGCCTTGCATTTCAGTCCGTCACTCCCTCCCATTCCAGTCAGTCACTCCCTCCCATTTCAGTCAGTCACTCTCATTTCAGTCAGTCACTACATCCCATTTCCCACATTCACTGCATCACATTTCACTCAGTCAGTGCATCCCATTGCCCTCAGTCACTGCATCGCATGACACTCAGTCACTGCATCCCATTTCACGCAGTCACTGCATCCCATTTCACCCAGTCACTGCTTCCCATTTCACCCAGTCACTGCTTCCCATTTCACTCAGTCACTGCATCTCCTTTCGCCATTAACTGCATCGCATTTCACTCAGTCACTGCATCACATTACCCTCAGTCACAGCATCCCATTTCACTCTGTCACTCCCTCCCATTTCAGTCAGTCTCTCCCTCCCATTTCAGTCAGTCACTCCCTCCCATTTCCCCCATTCACTCAATCTCCTTTCCTTCAATCACTGCATCCCATTTAACCGAGACAGTGAATACTATTCAGCTGAGACAGTGCATCCATTTCCGTCAGTCACCGCACCCCATCCCCCACAGTCACCGTATTCCATGTCCCTCAGTCACTGCATCCCATTTCACTCAGTCACTGCATCCCATTTCAGTCAGTCACTACCTCCCATTTCAGTCAGTCACTGCATCCTATTTTACTTGGTCACTGCTTTCCATTGCACTCAGTCAGTGCGTCCCATTTCTCTCAATCACTGCCTCCCATTTCACTCAGTCACTGCATCCCATTTCACTCAGTCACTGCATCCCATTTCCCACCGTCACTGCAACCCATTTCCCACCGTCATTGCAACCCATTTCCCACCATCACTGCAACGCATTTCCCACCATCACTGCAACGCATTTCCCACAGTCACTGCAACTCCTTTCCCTCAGTTACAGCATCCCATTTCAGTCAGTCAGAGCATCCCATTTCACTCAGTCAGAGCATCGCATTAAACTCAGACGGTGCATCCCATTTCCCTCAGTCACTGCATCCCATTTAACTGAGGCAGTGAACCTCATTGAACTGAGACGGTGCATCCCATTACCCTCAGTCACAGCATTCCATTTCCCACAGTCACTGCATCTCCTTTCCTTCTGTCACTGCATCTCCTTTCCTTCTGTCACTGCATCTCATTTCCCTCAGTCAATGCATCTCATTTCCCTCAGTCACTGCATCCCATTTCACTCAGCCACTGCATCCCATTTCACTCAGCCACTGCATCCCGTTTCACTCAGCCACTGCATCCCATATCACTCAGCCACTGCATCCCATATCACTCAGTCACTGCATCCCATTTCCCTCAGTCACTGCATCCCATTTCCCTCAGTCACTGCAACCCATTTCCCTCAGTCACTGCAACCCATTTCCCTCAGTCACTGCATCCCATTTCCCTCAGTCACTGCAACCCATTTCACTCAGCCACTGCAACCCGTATCACTCAGCCACTGCAACCCGTATCACTCAGCCACTGCATCCCATTTCACTCACCCACTGCTTCCCATTTCACTCAGCCACTGCATCCCATTTCACTCAGCCACTGCATCCCATTTCACTCAGTCACTGCATCCCATTTCACTCAGTCACTGCATCCCATTTCGCTCAGTCACTGCCTCCGATTTCAGTCAGTCACCCCCTCCCATTTCAGTCACTCCCCCCATTTCCCTCAGTCACTGCGTCCCATTTCCCTCAGTCACTGCATCCCATTTCCCTCAGTCACTGCATCCCATTTCCCTCAGTCACTGCATCCCATTTCCCTCAGTCACTGCATCCCATTTAACTGAGACAGCGAACCTCATTGAACTGAGACGGTGCATCCCATTACCCTCAGTCACAGCATTCCATTTCCCACAGTCACTGCATCTCCTTTCCCTCTGTCACTGCATCTCATTTCCCTCAGTCAATGCATCTTATTTCCCTCAGTCAATGCATCCCATTTCACTCAGCCACTGCATTCCATTTCACTCAGCCACTGCATTCCATTTCACTCAGCCACTGCATCCCATATCACTCAGCCACTGCATCCCATATCACTCAGTCACTGCATCCCTTTTCCCTCAGTCACTGCATCCCATTCCCCTCAGTCACTGCATCCCATTTCCCTCAGTCACTGCATCCCATTTCCATCAGTCACTGCATCCCATTTCACTCAGACACTGCATCCCATTTCACTCAGACACTGCATCCCATTTCCCTCAGTCACTGCATCACATTCCCGTCAGTCACTGCACCCCATTACCCTCAGTCACAGCATGCCTTTTCCCACAGTGACTGCATCCCAGTTCACTCAGTCGCTGCATCCCATTCCCCTCAGTCAATGCATCCCATTCCCCTCAGTCCCTGCAGCCCAGTTAACAGTCACTGCATCCCATTTCACTCAGTCACTGCATCCCAGGACACTCAGTCACTACATCCCCATGCACTCAGTCACTGCATCCCAGTTCACTCAGCCACTGCATCCCAGTTCACTCAGCCACTGCATCCCAGTTCGCTCAGTCACTGCATCCCATTTCACTCAGTCACTGCTTCCCAGTAAGCTCAGTCACTGCATCCCATTCCCCTCAGTCACTGCATCCCATTCCCCTCAGTCACTGCATCCCATTTCCCACAGTCCCTGCAGCCCATTTAACAGTCACTGCATCCCAGGACACTCAGTCACTGCTTCCCCGTTCATTCAGTCACTGCATCCCAGTTCACTCAGTCACTGCATCCCAGTTCACTCAGTCACTGCATCCCATTCCCCTCAGTCACTGCATCCCATTCCCCTCAGTCACTGCATCCCATTCCCCTCAGTCACTGCATCCCATTCCCCTGAGTCAGTGCATCCCATTTCCCACAGTCCCTGCAGCCCATTTAACAGTCAATGCATCGCATTCCAATCTGTCACTGCATCGCATTTCCCTCACTCACTGCATCCCATTTCACGGAGTCACTGCATCGAATTTCACTCAGTCACTGCATCCCTTTTACCTCAGTCACTGCATCCCATTTCCCTCAGTAACTGCATCCCATTTCCGTCAGTCACTGCATCCCATTTCCCTCAGCCACTGCATCCCATTTCCCTCAGCCCCTGCATCCCATTTCCCTCAGTCACTGCATCCCATTTCCCTCAGTCACTGCATCCCATTTCCCACCATCACTGCATCCCATTTCACTCAGTCACTGCAGCCCATTTCACTCATTCACAGCTTCCCATTTCCCTCAGTCACTGCATCCCATTTCACTCAGACACTGCATCCCATTTCCCACAGTGACTGCATCCCATTTCATTCAGTCACTGCATCCCATTTCATTCAGTCACTGCATCCCATTCCCCTCAGTCACTGCATCCCATTTCAACAGTCACTGCATCCCATTTCAACAGTCACTGCATCCCATTTCAACAGTCACTGCATCCCATTTCACAAAGTCACTGCATCCCAGTTCAGTCAGTCACTGCATCCCAGTTCACTCAGTCACTGCATCCCAGTTCACTCAGTCACTGCATCCCAGTTCACTCAGTCGCTGCATCCCATTTCACTCAGTCACTGCGTCCCATTTCACTCAGTCACTGCATCCCATTTCACTCAGTCACTGCATCCCATTTCCCTCAGTCACTGCATCCCATTTCCCTCAGTCACTGCATCCCATTTCCCTCAGTCACTGCATCCCATTTCTCTCAGTCACTGCATCCCATTTCCCACAGTCATTGCATCCAATTTCACTCTCTCACTGCATTCAATTTCCATCTGTCACTGCATCCCATTTCACTCAGTCTCTGCATCCCATTTTCCACCATCACTGCATCCCATTTCACTCCGTCACTGCATCCCATTTCCATCAGTCACTGCATCACATTCCCCTCAGTCACTGCATCCCATTTCACTCAGACACTGCATCCCATTTCCCTCAGTCACTGCATCACATTCCCCTCAGTCACTACATCCCATTTCCCACAGTCATTGCATCCAATTTCACTCTCTCACTGCATTCAATTTCCATCTGTCACTGCATCCCATTTCACTCAGTCACTGCATCCCATTTCCCACCATCACTGCATCCCATTTCACTCAGTCACTGCAGCCCATTTCACTCATTCACAGCTTCCCATTTCCCTCAGTCACTGCATCCCATTTCACTCAGACACTGCATCCCATTTCCCACAGTGACTGCATCCCATTTCATTCAGTCACTGCATCCCATTTCATTCAGTCACTGCATCCCATTCCCCTCAGTCACTGCATCCCATTTCAACAGTCACTGCATCCCATTTCAACAGTCACTGCATCCCATTTCAACAGTCACTGCATCCAATTTCACAAAGTCACTGCATCCCAGTTCACTCAGTCACTGCTTCCCAGTTCACTCAGTCGCTGCATCCCATTCCCCTCAGTCAGTGCATCCCATTCCCCTCAGTCACTGCATCCCATTTCTCACAGTCCCTGCAGCCCATTTCACAGTCACTGCATCCCAGGACACTCAGTCACTGCATCCCAGGACACTCAGTCACTGCATCCCCGTTCATTCAGTCACTGCATCCCAGTTCACTAAGTCACTGCATCCCATTTCCCTCAGTCACTACATCCCATTTCCCACAGTCATTGCATCCAATTTCACTCTCTGACTGCGTTCAATTTCCATCTGTCACTGCATCCCATTTCCCTCAGTAACTGCATCCCATTTCCCTCAGTCACGGCATCCCATTTCCCTCAGTCACGGCATCCCATTTCCCTCAGTCACGGCATCACATTTCCCTCAGTCACGGCATCACATTTCCCTCAGTCACGGCATCACATTTCCCTCAGTCACTGCATCCCATTTAACGGAGACAGTGAATCCTATTCAACTGAGACAGTGAATGTATTTCCATCAGTCACCACACCCAATTCCCCACAGTCACGGAATCCCATTTCACTCAGTCACAGCATCCCAATTCTCTCAGTTACTACATCCCATTTCCCACAGTCATTGCATCCCATTCCCCTCAGTCACTGCATCCCATTCCCCTCAGTCACTGCATCCCATTTCCCACAGTCACTGCATCCCATTTCCCATAGTCCCTGCAGCCCATTTAACAGTCACTGCATCCCAGGACACTCAGTCACTGCATCCCCGTTCATTCAGTCACTGCATCCCCGTTCATTCAGTCACTGCATCCCAGTTCACTCAGTCACTGCATCCCAGTTCACTCAGTCACTGCATCCCAGTTCACTCAGTCACTGCATCCCAGTTCACTCAGTCACTGCATCCCAGTTCACTCAGTCACTGCATCCCAGTTCACTCAGTCGCTGCATCCCATTCCCCTCAGTCACTGCATCCCATTCCCCTCAGTCACTGCATCCCATTCCCCTCAGTCAGTGCATCCCATTTCCCACAGTCCCTGCAGCCCATTTAACACTCAATGCATCGCATTCCAATCTGTCACTGCATCGCATTTCCCTCACTCACTGCATCCCATTTCACGGAGTCACTGCATCGAATTTCACTCAGTCACTGCATCCCATTTCCCTCAGTAACTGCATCCCATTTCCGTCAGTCACTGCATCCCATTTCCCTCAGCCACTGCATCCCATTTCCCTCAGCCACTGCATCCCATTTCCCTCAGCCACTGCATCCCATTTCCCTCAGCCACTGCATCCCATTTCCCTCAGCCACTGCATCCCATTTCCCTCAGCCACTGCATCCCATTTCCCTCAGCCACTGCATCCCAGTTCACTCAGTCACTGCATCCCAGTTCACTCAGTCACTGCATCCCATTTCACTCAGTCACTGCATCCCAGTTCACTCAGTCACTGCATCCCATTTCACTCAGTCACTGCATCCCATTTCCCACAGTCACTGCATCCCATTTCCCACAGTCACTGCATCCCATTTCCCACAGTCACAGCATCTCCTTTGCTCAGTCACTGCATCCCATTACCCTCAGTCACTGCAACCCGTTACCCTCAGTCACAGCATCCCGTTTCCACAGTCACTGCATCTCCTTTCCCCAAGTCACTGCATCCCATCTCCACGGTCACTTGGACCCGTTTCATTCAATCACTGCCTCTCATTTCCATCACTCACTGCATCCCATTTCCAAAAGTCACTGCATCCCATTTCCCACAGTCACTGCATCCCATTTCACTCGGTCACTGCATCCCATTGCCCTCAGTCACTGTATCCCATTTCACTCAGACACTGCATCCCATTTCCCACAGTAAACTGCATGCCATTTTTCTCAGTCACTATATCCCATTTCCCACAGTCACTGCATCCCATTTCACTCAGTCACTGCATCCCATTTAATGGAGAGAGTGAATCCTATTCAACTGAGACAGCAAATCCATTTCCATCAGTGACCGCGCAATATTCCCCACAGTCACGGCATCACATTACCCTCAGTCACTGCATCCCATTTCACTCAGTCACTGCATCGCATATCCCTCAGTCACAGCATCGCATATCCCTCAGTCACAGCATCGCATTTCCCTCAGTCACAGCATCGCATTTCCCTCAGTCACAGCATCGCATTTCCCTCAGTCACTGCATCGCATTTCCCTCAGTCACTGCATCGCATTTCACTCAGCCGCTGCATCCCATTTCACTCAGCTGCTGCATCCCCTTTAACGGAGACAGTGGATGCGATTCAACTGAGACAGTGCATCCATTTCCATCAGTCACAGCATCCTATACCCCACAGTCACCGCCATCCATTTCCCACAGTCACTGCATCCCATTTCACACAGTCAGTGCATCCCATTTCACGCAGTCACTGCATCCCATTTCACGCAGTCACTGCATCCCATTTCACGCAGTCACTGCGTCCCATTTCACGCAGTCCTGCATCCCCTTTCTCATCTGATGCTGCATTCAACTTCCGTCAGGTACTGTATCCCATTTCCTCAGTCACTGCATCCCATTTCCCTCAGTCACTGCGTCCCATTTCACTCAGTCACTGCATCCCATTTCACTCAGTCACTGCATCCCATTTCACTCAGTCACTGCATCCCATTTCTCTCAGTCACTACATCCCATTTCCCACAGTCACTGCATCCAATTTCACTCTCTCACTGCATTCAATTTCCATCTGTCACTGCATCCCATTTCACTCAGTCACGGCATCCCATTTCCCTCAGTCACGGCATCCCATTTCCCTCAGTCACGGCATCCCATTTCCCTCGGTCACGGCATCCCATTTCCCTCGGTCACGGCATCCCATTTCCCTCGGTCACGGCATCCCATTTCCCTCAGTCAGTGCATCCCATTTCCCTCAGTCAGTGCATCCCATTACCATCAGTCACTGCATCCCATTTCACTCAGACACTGCATCCCATTGCCCTCAGTCACTGCATCACATTGCCCTCAGTCACTGCATCCCATTCCCCTCAGTTACTGCATCCCATTTCCCACAGTGACTGCATCGCATTTCATTTAGTCACTGCATCCCAGTTCAATCAGTTACTGCATCCCATTTCACTCAGTCACTGCATCCCATTTCACTCAGACACTGCATCCCATTTCCCTCAGTCACTGCATCCCATTTCACTCAGACACTGCATCCCATTTCCCTCAGTCACTGCATCACATTCCCGTCAGTCACTGCACCCCATTACCCTCAGTCACAGCATGCCATTTCCCACAGTGACTGCATCCCATTTCATTCAGTCACTGCATCCGATTCCCCTCAGTCACAGCATCCCATTTCACTCAGTCACTGCATCCCATTCCCCTCAGTCACTGCATCCCATTCCCCTCAGTCACTGCATCCCATTCCCCTCAGTCAATGCATCCCATTCCCCTCAGTCCCTGCAGCCCAGTTAACAGTCACTGCATCCCATTTCACTCAGTCACTGCATCCCAGGACACTCAGTCACTACATCCCCATGCACTCAGCCACTGCATCCCAGTTCACTCAGCCACTGCATCCCAGTTCACTCAGTCACTGCATCCCTTTTACCTCAGTCACTGCATCCCATTTCCCTCAGTAACTGCATCCCATTTCCGTCAGTCACTGCATCCCATTTCCCTCAGCAACTGCATCCCATTTCCCTCAGTCACTGCATCCCATTTCCCTCAGTCACTGCATCCCATTTCCTTCAGACACTGCATCCCACTTCACACAGTCATTGCAGCTCATTTCACGCAGTCACTGCATCCCATTTCACTCCGTCACTGCATCCCATTTCACTCCGTCACTGCATCCCATTTCACTCCGTCACTGCATCCCATTTCCATCAGTCACTGCATTCAATTTCCATCAGTCACTGCATTCAATTTCCATCAGTCACTGCAATACATTCCACTCTGTTACTGCATCTCATTTCACTCAGTCACGGTATCCCATTTCACTCGGTCACTGCTTCCCAATTCTCTCAGTCGCTACAACCCATTTCCCACAGTCATTGCAGCCAATTTCACACTCTCACTGCATTCAATTTCCATCCGTCAGTCATTCAATTTCCGTCAGTCACTGCATCCCATTTCCCTCAGTCACTGCGTCCCATTTCACTCAGTCACTGCGTCCCATTTCACTCAGTCACTGCGTCCCATTTCACTCAGTCACTGCATCCCATTTCACTCAGTCACTGCATCCCATTTCACTCAGTCACTGCATCCCATTTCCCACCATCACTGCATCCCATTTCACTCGGTCACTGCATCCCATTTCCCTCAGTCACTGCATCACATTACCCTCAGACACAGCATGCAATTTCCCACAGTGACTGCATCCCATTTCATTCAGTCACTGCATCCCATTTCATTCAGTCACTGCATCCCATTCCCCTCAGTCACTGCATCCCATTCCAACAGTCACTGCATCCCATTTCACTCCGTCACTGCATCCCATTTCACTCAGTCACTGCATCCCAGTTCACTCAGTCACTGCATCCCAGTTCACTCAGTCACTGCATCCCAGTTCACTCAATCACTGCATCCCATTCCCCTCAGTCACTGCATCCCATTTCCCACAGTCCCTGCAGCCCATTTAACAGTCACTGCATCCCAGGACACTCAGTCACTGCATCCCAGTTCACTCAGTCGCTGCATCCCAGTTCACTCAGTCGCTGCATCCCAGTTCACTCAGTCGCTGCATCCCATTCCCCTCAGTCACTGCATCCCATTCACGTCAGTCACTGCATCCCATTCCCCTCAGTCAGTGCATCCCATTTCCCACAATCCCTGCAGCCCATTTATCAGTCACTGCATCCCAGGTCACTCAGTCACTGCATCCCATTTCACTCAGTCACTGCATCCCATTTCACTCAGTCACTGCATCCCATTTCACTCAGTCACTGCATCCCAGTTCACTCAGTCACTGCATCCCAGTTCACTCAGTCACTGCATCCCAGTTCACTCAGTCACTGCATCCCAGTTCACTCAGTCACTGCATCCCAGTTCACTCAGTCAATGCATCCCATTTCCCACAGTCCCTGCAGCCAATTTAACAGTCAATGCATCGCATTCCAATCTGTCACTGCATCGCATTTCCCTCACTCACTGCATCCCATTTCATGGAGTCACTGCATCGAATTTCACTCAGTCACTGCATCCCATTTCCCTCAGTCACTGCATCCCATTTCCCTCAGTCACTGCATCCCATTTCCCTCAGTCACTGCATCCCATTTCCCTCAGTCACTGCATCCCATTTCTCTCAGTCACTGCATCCGATTTCCCTCAGTCACTGCATCCGATTTCCCTCAGTCACTGCATCCGATTTCCCTCAGTCACTGCATCCGATTTCCCTCAGTCACTGCATCCGATTTCCCTCAGTCGCAGCATCCCACTTCACACAGTCATTGCAGCTCATTTCACTCAGTCACTGCATCCCATTTCACTCAGTCACTGCATCCCAGGTCACTCAGTCACTGCATCCCATTTCCAAAAGTCACTGCATCCCATTTCCCTCAGTCACTGCATCCCATTTAACGGAGACAGTGAATCCTATTCAACTGAGACAGTGAATGTATTTCCATCAGTCACCACACCCAATTCCCCACAGTCACGGCATCCCATTTCACTCAGTCACAGCATCCCAATTCTCTCAGTTACTACATCCCATTTCCCACAGTCATTGCATCCAATTTCACTCTCTCACTGCATTCAATTTCCATCTGTCACTGCATCCCATTTCACTCAGTCACTGCATCCCATTTCACTCAGTCACTGCATCCCATTTCACTCAGTCACTGCATCCCATTTCCCACAGTCACTGCATCCCATTTCACTCGGTCACTGCATCCCATTGCCCTCAGTCACTGTATCCCATTTCACTCAGACACTGCATCCCATTTCCCACAGTAAACTGCATCCCATTTCACTCAGTCACTGCATCCCATTTAATGGAGAGAGTGAATCCTATTCAACTGAGACGGCAAATCCATTTCCATCAGTGACCGCGCAATATCCCCACAGTCACGGCATCACATTACCCTCAGTCACTGCGTCCCATTACACTCAGTCACTGAGTCCCATTTCCCTCAGTCACAGCATCGCATTTCCCTCAGTCACTGCATCCCATTTCACTCAGTCACTGCATCGCATATCCCTCAGTCACTGCATCGCATATCCCTCAGTCACTGTATCGCATATCCCTCAGTCACAGCATCGCATTTCCCTCAGTCACAGCATCGCATTTCCCTCAGTCACAGCATCGCATTTCCCTCAGTCACAGCATCGCATTTCCCTCAGTCACTGCATCCCATTTCACTCAGCCGCTGCATCCCATTTCACTCAGCTGCTGCATCCCCTTTAACGGAGACAGTGGATGCGATTCAACTGAGACAGTGCATCCATTTCCATCAGTCACAGCATCCTATACCCCACAGTCACCGCATTCCATTTCCCACAGTCACTGCATCCCATTTCATGCAGTCACTGCATCCCATTTCACGCAGTCACTGCATCCCATTTCACGCAGTCACTGCATCCCATTTCACACAGTCCTGCATCCCGTTTCTCATCTGATGCTGCATTCAACTTCCGTCAGGTACTGCATCCCATTTCCTCAGTCACTGCATCCCATTTCCTCAGTCACTGCATCCCATTTCTCTCAGTCACTACATCCCATTTCCCACAGTCATTGCATCCAATTTCACTCTCTCACTGCATTCAATTTCCTTCAGTCACTGCATCCCATTTCACTCAGTCACGGCATCCCATTTCCCTCAGTCACGGCATCCCATTTCCCTCAGTCACGGCATCCCATTTCCCTCAGTCACGGCATCCCATTTCCCTCAGTCACGGCATCCCATTTCCCTCGGTCACGGCATCCCATTTCCCTCAGTCAGTGCATCCCATTTCCCTCAGTCAGTGCATCCCATTTCCATCAGTCACTGCATCCCATTTCACTCAGACACTGCATCCCATTGCCCTCAGTCACTGCATCACATTGCCCTCAGTCACTGCATCACATTGCCCTCAGTCACTGCATCCCATTGCCCTCAGTCACTGCATCCCATTTCCCACAGTGACTGCATCCCATTTCATTTAGTCACTGCATCCCAGTTCAATCAGTTACTGCATCCCATTTCCCACAGTGACTGCATCGCATTTCATTTAGTCACTGCATCCCAGTTCAATCAGTTACTGCATCCCATTTCCCTCAGTCACTGCATCCCATTTCAACCGTCACTGCATCCCATTTCACTCCGTCACTGCATCCCATTTCACTCCGTCACTGCATCCCATTTCACTCCGTCACTGCATCCCATTTCACTCCGTCACTGCATCCCATTTCACTCCGTCACTGCATCCCATTTCACTCCGTCACTGCATCCCATTTCACGCAGTCACTGCATCCCATTTCACGCAGTCACTGCATCCCATTTCACGCAGTCACTGCATCACATTTCACGCAGTCACTGCATCACATTTCACGCAGTCACTGCATCACATTTCACGCAGTCACTGCATCACATTTCACGCAGTCACTGCATCACATTTCATGCAGTCACTGCATCCCATTTCACTCCGTCACTGCATCCCATTTCACTCCGTCACTGCATCCCATTTCACTCCGTCACTGCATCCCATTTCACTCCGTCACTGCATCACATTTCTCTCAGTCACTGCATCTCCTTTCCATCAGTCACTGCATCTCCTTTCCATCAGTCACTGCATCCCATTTCACTCAGTCACTGCATCCCATTTAACGGAGACAGTGAATCCTATTCAACTGAGACAGTGAATGTATTGCCATCAATCACCACACCCAAATCCCCAGAGTCACGGCATCCCATTTCACTCAGTCACAGCATCCCATTTCTCTAACGCATTACATCACATTTCCCACAGTCATTGCATCCAATTTCACTCTCTCACTGCATTCAATTTCCATCTGTCACTGCATCCCATTTCACTCAGTCACTGCATCCCATTTCCCACAGTCACTGCATCCCATTTCCATCAGTCACTGCATCCCGTTGCCACAGTCACTGCATCTCGTTTCCCTCATTCACTGCGTCCCATTTCACAGAGTCACTGCACCCCATTTCACTCAGTCACTGCAGCCCATTTCACTCAGTCACTGCAGCCCATTTCACTCAGTCACTGCAGCCCATTTCACTCATTCACAGCTTCCCATTTCACTCATTCACAGCTTCCCATTTCACTCAGTCACAGCTTCCCATTTCACTCAGTCACAGCTTCCCATTTCACTCAGTCACTGCATGCCATTTCCCACAGTGACTGCATCTCCTTTCCATCAGTCAACGCATCACATTTCACTCAACAACTGCATCCCATTTCATTCAGTCACTGCATCAATTTCCCCACAGTCTCCGCATCACATTTCACAGAGACACGGCGTCCCATTTCACTTAGCCACCTCAACCCGTTACCCTCAGTTACAGCATCCAGTTTCCACAGTCACTGCATCTCCTTTCTCCAAGTCACTGCATCCCATCTCCACGGTCACTTGCACCCATTTCATTCAATCACTGCCCCCCATTTCCATCACTCACTGCATCCAATTCCCAAAAGTCACTGCATACTATTTCCCTCAGTAACTGCATCCCATTTCCCTCAGTCACTACATGCCATTTCCCACAGTCAGTGCATCCATTTTCACTCTCTGACTGCATTCAATTTCCATCTGTCACTGCATCCCATTTCCCTCAGTCACGGCATCCCATTTCCCTCAGTCACGGCATCCCATTTAACGGAGACAGTGAATCCTATTCAACTGAGACAGTGAATGTATTTCCATCAGTCACCACACCCAATTCCCCACAGTCACGGCATCCCATTTCACTCAGTCACTGCATCCCATTTCACTCAGTCACTGCATCCCATTTTCCACAGTCACTGTATCCCATTTCACTCAGACACTGCATCCCATTTCCCACAGTAAACTGCATGCCATTTCTCTCAGTCACTATATCCCATTTCCCACAGTCACGGCATCCCATTTCGCTCAGTCACTGCATCTCATTTCGCTCAGTCACTGCATCTCATTTCGCTCAGTCACTGCATCTCATTTCGCTCAGTCACTGCATCTCATTTCGCTCAGTCACTGCATCTCATTTCGCTCAGTCACTGCATCCAATTTCACCCAGTCACTGCATCCCATTTCACTCAGTCACTGCATCCCATTTCACTCAGTCACTACATCCCATTTCACTCAGTCACTACATCCCATTTCACTCAGTCACTGCATCCCATTTCACCCAGTCACTGCCTCCCACTTCACTCAGTCACTGCCTCCCAAATTCAGTCAGTCACGACCTCCCATTTCAGTCAGTCACGACCTCCCATTTCAGTCAGTCACTGCATCTCATTTCCCACTGTCACTGCATCTCCTTTCCCTCAGTCACGGCACCTCCTGTCCCTCAGTCACTGCATCGCATTTCCCTCAGTCACTGCATCCCATTTCACTCAGTCACTGCATCCCCTTTAACGGAGACAGTGGATGCGAATCAACTGAGACAGTGCATCCATTTCCGTCAGTCACAGCACCCTATACCCCACAGTCACCGCATTCCATTTCCCACAGTCACCGCATCCCAGTTCATTCAGTCACGGCATCCCATTTCACTCAGTCAGTGCAGCCCATTTCACTCAGTCACTGCATCCCATTTCATTCAGTCACTGCATCCTCTTTCAATCAGTCACTGCGTCCTATTTCACTCAGTCACTGCATCACATTTCCCTCAGTCACTGCAATGCATTTCACTCAGTCAGTGCACCGCATTACCCTCAGTCAGTGCATCACATTTCCCTCAGTCATTGCATCGCAGTTCACTCAGTCACTTCATCCCATTTTACACAGTCACTGCATCCCATTTCATTCAGTCAGTGCATCCTCTTTCAATCAGTCACTGCGTCCTATTTCACTCAGTCACTGCATCACATTTCCCTCAGTCACTGCAATGCATTTCACTCAGTCAGTGCACCGCATTACCCTCAGTCAGTGCATCACATTTCCCTCAGTCATTGCATCGCAGTTCACTCAGTCACTTCATCCCATTTTACACAGTCACTGCATCCCTTTTCACTCAGTCACTGCATCTCATTTCGCTCAGTCACGGCACCTCCTGTCCCTCAGTCAATGCATCTCATTTCCCTCAGTCATTGCATCCCATTTCACTGAGTCACTGCATCCCATTTCACTCAGTCACTGCATCCCATTTCACTGAGTCACTGCATCCCATTTCACTGAGTCACTGCATCCCATTTCACTCAGACACTGCATCCCATTTCCCACAGTAAACTGCATGCCATTTCTCTCAGTCACTATATCCCATTTCCCACAGTCACTGCATCCCATTTCACTCAGTCACTGCATCCCATTTAATGGAGAGAGTGAATCCTATTCAACTGAGACAGCAAATCCATTTCCATCAGTGACTGCGCAATATTCCCCACAGTCACGGCATCCCATTTCCATCAGTCACTGCATCCCATTTCACTCAGTCACTGCATCGCATTTCACTCAGTCACTGCATCGCATTTCACTCAGTCACTGCATCGCATTTCACTCAGTCACTGCATCGCATTTCACTCAGTCACTGCATCGCATTTCACTCAGTCACTGCATCGCATATCCCTCAGTCACTGCATCCCATTTCACTCAGCCGCTGCATCCCCTTTCACGGAGACAGTGGATGCGATTCAACTGAGACAGTGCATCTATTTCCATCAGTCACAGCACCCTATACCACAACGTCACCGAATTCCATTTCCCACAGTCACTGCATCTCATTTCGCTCAGTCACTGCATCTCATTTCGCTCAGTCACTGCATCTCATTTCGCTCAGTCACTGCATCTCATTTCGCTCAGTCACTGCATCTCATTTCGCTCAGTCACTGCATCTCATTTCGCTCAGTCACTGCATCCCATTTCAATCAGTCACTACATCCCATTTCACTCAGTCACTGCATCCCATTTCACCCAGTCACTGCCTCCCACTTCACTCAGTCACTGCCTCCCAAATTCAGTCAGTCACGACCTCCCATTTCAGTCAGTCACGACCTCCCATTTCAGCCAGTCACTGCATCTCATTTCCCACTGTCACTGCATCTCCTTTCCCTCAGTCACGGCACCTCCTGTCCCTCAGTCACTGCATCGCATTTCCCTCCGTCACTGCATCCCATTTCACTCAGTCACTGCATCCCCTTTAACGGAGACAGTGGATGCGAATCAACTGAGACAGTGCATCCATTTCCGTCAGTCACAGCACCCTATACCCCACAGTCACCGCATTCCATTTCCCACAGTCACCGCATCCCAGTTCATTCAGTCACGGCATCCCATTTCACTCAGTCAGTGCAGCCCATTTCACTCAGTCACTGCATCGCATTTCCCTCAGTCACTGCAACGCATTTCACTCAGTCAGTGCACCGCATTACCCTCAGTCAGTGCATCACATTTCCCTCAGTCATTGCATCGCAGTTCACTCAGTCACTTCATCCCATTTTACACAGTCACTGCATCCCTTTTCACTCAGTCACTGCATCTCATTTCGCTCAGTCACGGCACCTGCTGTCCCTCAGTCAATGCATCTCATTTCCCTCAGTCACTGCATCCCATTTCACTGAGTCACTGCATCCCATTTCACTGAGTCACTGCATCCCATTTCACTCAGTCACAGCATCCCATTTCACTCAGTCACTGCATCCCATTTCACTCAGTCACTGCATCCCATTTCACTCAGTCACTGCATCCCATTTCACTCAGTCACTGCATCCCATTTCACTCAGTCACTGCCTCCCACTTCACTCAGTCACTGCCTCCCACTTCACTCAGTCACTGCCTCCCACTTCACTCAGTCACAGCCTCCCACTTCACTCAGTCACAGCCTCCCACTTCACTCAGTCACAGCCTCCCACTTCACTCAGTCACAGCCTCCCACTTCACTCAGTCACAGCCTCCCACTTCACTCAGTCACTGCCTCCCAAATTCAGTAAGTCACTCCCTCCCATTTCAGTCAGTCACTGCATCTCATTTCCCACACGGAAACTCGGAAACACGGCACCTCCTGTCCCTCAGTCACTGCATCTGATGTCCCTCAGTCACTGCATCCCATTTGACTCAGTCACTGCATCCCATTTGACTCAGTCACTGCATCCCATTTGACTGAGATAGTGAATCTCATTGAACTGAGACAGTGCATCCCATTGCCCTCAGTCACAGCATTCCATTTCCATCAGTCACTGCATCCAATTTCACTCAATCACGGCATCTCATTTCACTCAGTCACTGCATCCCAATTCTCTCCGTCACTGCAACCCATTTCCCACAGTCATTGCAGCCAATTTCACTCTCTCACTGCATTCAATTTCCATCCGTCATTGCATTCAATTTCTGTCAGTCACTGCATCGCATTTCACTCAGTCAGTGCATCCTATTTCACTCAGTCAGGGCATCCTATTTAACTCAGTCACTGCATCCCATTTCACGCAGTCACGGCATCACATTTCACTCAGTCACTGCATCTCACTTCACTCAATCACGGCATCTCATTTCACTCAGTCACTGCATCCCAATTCTCTCCGTCACTGCAACCCATTTCCCACAGTCATTGCAGCCAATTTCACTCTCTCACTGCATTCAATTTCCATCCGTCATTGCATTCAATTTCTGTCAGTCACTGCATCGCATTTCACTCAGTCAGTGCATCCTATTTCACTCAGTCAGGGCATCCTATTTAACTCAGTCACTGCATCCCATTTCACGCAGTCACGGCATCACATTTCACTCAGTCACTGCATCTCACTTCACTCATTCACTGCATCCCATTTCACGCAGTCACTGCATACCATTTCACTCCGTCACTGCATCCCGTTTCTCAACTGACGCTGCATTCAAGTTCCGTCAGGTACTGCATCCCATTTCCTCAGTAACTGCATCACATTTCACGCAGTCACTGCATCCCATTTCACGCAGTCACTGCATCCCATTTCACGCAGTCACTGCATCCCATTTCACGCAGTCACGGCATCACATTTCACGCAGTCACGGCATCACATTTCACGCAGTCACTGCATCACATTTCACGCAGTCACTGCATCACATTTCACGCAGTCACTGCATTCCATTTCACTCAGTCACTGCATCCCACTTCACTCAGTCACTGCATCCCTTTTCACTCAGTCACTGCATCCCTTTTCACTCAGTCACTGCATCCCTTTTCACTCAGTGATTGCGTCCCATTTCACTCAGTGACTGCGTCCCATTACACTCAGTCACTGTGTCCCATTTCCCTCAGTCACTGCGTCCCTTTCCCCACAGTCACTGCAAACTTATCTCACAGTCACTGCAACCCATTTCCCTCAGTCACTGCATCTCCTTTCCCTCAGTCACTGCATCTCCTTTCCCTCAGTCATGGCACCTCCTGTTCCTCACTCACGGCACCTTCTGTTCCTCACTCACGGCACCTCCTGTCCCTCAGTCACTGCATCTCATTTCGTTCAGTCACTGCATCTCATTTCGTTCAGTCACTGCATCTCATTTCGTTCAGTCACTGCATCCCATTTCCATCAGTCACGGCATCCGATTTCCCTCAGTCACGGCATCCCATTTCCCTCAGTCACGGCATCCCATTTCCCTCAGTCACTGTATCCCATTTAACGGAGACAGTGAATCCTATTCAACTGAGACAGTGAATGTATTTCCATCAGTCACCACACCCAATTCCCCACAGTCACGGCATCCCATTTCACTCAGGCACGGCATCCCATTTCACTCAGGCACGGCATCCCATTTCACTCAGGCACTGCATCCCATTTCACTCAGGCACTGCATCCCATTTCACTCAGGCACTGCAGCCCATTTCACTCAGGCACTGCAGCCCATTTCACTCAGGCACTGCAGCCCATTTCACTCAGGCACTGCAGCCCATTTCACTCAGGCACTGCAGCCCATTTCACTCAGGCACTGCATCCCATTTCAGTCAGTCACTTCCTCCCATTTCAGACAGTCACTGCCTCCCATTTCACTCAGTCACTGCCTCCCACTTCACTCAGTCACTGCTTCCCACTTCACTCAGTCACTGCCTCCCACTTCACACAGTCACTGCCTCCCACTTGTCTCAGTCACTACCTCCCATTTCCCTCAGTCACTGCATCCCATTTCCCTCAGTCACTGCAACCTTTTCCTATAGGCACTGCAACCCAATTCCCACTGTCACAGCATCCCATTTCAGTCAGTCACTGCGTCCCATTTCACTCAGTCACTGCAGCCCATTTCACTCAGGCACTGCAACCCATTTCCCTCACTCACTGCATCCCATTTCCCTCAGTCACTGCAACACATTTCTCACAGTCACTGCAACACATTTGCCACAGTCACTGCAACACATTTCACTCAGTCTGAGCACCCCATCTCCCTCAGTCAGTGCATCCCATTTCCCATAGTCACTGCATCCCATTTCCCTCAGTCACTGCAACACATTTCCCTCAGTCACTGCAACACATTTCCCTCAGTCACTGCAACACATTTCCCACAGTCACTGCATCCCATTTCCCTCAGTCACAGCATCCCATTTCAGTCAGCCACAGCACCCCATTTCACTCAGTCACTGCATCCCATTGCACTCAGTCACTGCATCCCATTTCCCTCAGTCACTGCCTCCCTTTTCCCACAGTCACTGCAAACATTTCTCACAGTCACTGCAACCCATTTCCCATGGTCACTGCATCTCCTTTCCCTCAGTCACTGCATCTACTTTCCCTCAGTCACTGCATCCACTTTCCCTCAGTCATGGCACCTCATTTCATTCATTCACGGCACCTTCTGTCCCTCATTCACTGCATCTCATTTCCCTCTGTCACTGCAACTCATTTCGTTCAGTCACTGCATCCCATTTCACTCAGTCACTGCATCCCATTTAATGGAGACAGTGAATCCTGTTCAACTGAGACAGTGAATCAATTTCCATCAGTCACCACACCCTACTCCCCACAGTCCCGGCACCCCATCTCACTCAGTCAGTGCATCCCATTTCCCATAGTCACGGCATCACATTTCACTCAGGCACTGCATCCCATTTCACTCAGTCACTACATCCCATTTCACTCAGTCACTACATCCAATATCACTCAATCTCTGCATCCCATTTCACTCAATCTCTGCATCCCATTACCCTCAGGCACTGCATCCCAATACCCTCAGGCACTGCATCCCATTACCCTCAGGCACTGCATCCCATTACCCTCAGGCACTGCATCCCATTACCCTCAGGCACTGCATCCCATTACCCTCAGGCACTGCAGCCCATTTCACTCAGACACTGCAGCCCATTTCACTCAGGCACTGCAACCCATTTCCCTCACTCACTGCATCCCATTTCCCTCAGTCACTGCAACACATTTCTCACAGTCACTGCAACACATTTGCCAAAGTCACTGCAACCCATTTGCCACAGTCACTGCATCTCCTTTCCCTCAGTCACTGCATCGCATTTCACTCAGTCACTGTGTCTCATTACCCTCAGTCACTGCATCTCATTACCCTCAGTCACTGCGTCCCATTTCACTCAGTCACTGCACCACATTTCACGCAGTCACTGCATCCCACTTCACTCAGTCACTGCATCCCATTTCCCTCAGTCACTACATCCCATTTCACTCAGTCACTACATCCCATTTCACTCAGTCACTACATCCCATTTCACTCAGTCACTGCAGCCCATTTCACTCAGTCACTGCAGCCCATTTCACTCAGTCACTGCATCCCATTTCACTCAGTCACTGCATCCCTTTTCACTCAGTCACTGCATCCCATTTCACTCAGTCACTGCATCCCATTACCCTCAGGCACTGCATCCCATTTCACTCAAGCACTGCGGCCCATTTCACTCAAGCACTGCGGCCCATTTCACTCAGGCACTGCGGCCCATTTCACTCAGGCACTGCGGCCCATTTCATTCAGCCACTGCGGCCCATTTCCCATCATCACTGCCTCCCATTTCCCTCAGTCACTGCATCCCATTTCCCTCAGTCACTGCAACCTTTTCCTATCGTCACTGCAACCCAATTCCCACAGTCACTGCATCCCATTTCCCTCAGTCACAGCATCCCATTTCAGTCAGTCACAGCACCCCATTTCACTCAGTCACTACATCCCATTTCAGTCAGTCACTACATCCCATTTCCCACAGTCACTGCATCCCATTTAATGGAGAGAGTGAATCCTATTCAACTGAGACAGCGAATCGATTTCCATCAGTCACCGCGCAATATTCCCCACAGTCACGGCATCACATTACCCTCAGTCACTGCGTCCCATTACACTCAGTCACTGCGTCCCATTTCCCACAGTCACTGCATCCCATTTCACTCAGTCACTGCATCCCATTTCACTCAGTCACTGCATCCCATTTCACTCAGTCACTGCATCCCATTTCACTCAGTCACTGCATCCCATTTCACTCAGTCACTGCATCCCATTTCACTCAGTCACTGCATCCCATTTCACTCAGTCACTGCATCCCATTTCACTCAGTCACTGCATCCCACTTCATCCAGACACTGCATCCCATTTCATCCAGTCACTGCATCGCATTTGACTCAGTCACTGCATCCCATTTGAATCAGTCACTGCATCCCATTTGAATCAGTCACTGCATCCCATTTGAATCAGTCACTGCATCCCATTTAACTGAGACAGTGCATCTCACTGAACTGAGACAGTGCATCCCATTGCCCTCAGTCACAGCATTCCATTTCCAAGTCACTGCATCTCCATTCCCTCAGTCACTGCATCTCATTTCCCTCAGTCACTGCATCTTATTTCCCTCAATCACTGCATCCCATTTCACTCAGTCACTGCATGCCATTTCACTCAGTGACTGCATCCCATTACCGTCAGTCTAGGCACCCCATTTCACTCAGTCACTGCATCCCAATTCACTCAGTCACTGCATCCCATTTCACTCAGTCACTGCATCCCATTTCACTCAGTCACTGCATCCCATTTCACTCAGTCACTGCATCCCATTTCACTCAGTCACTGCATCCCATTTCACTCAGTCACTGCATCCCATTTCACTCAGTCACTGCATCCCATTACGCTCAGTCACTGCATCCCATTACGCTCAGTCACTCCATCCCATTACCCTCTGTCACTGCATCCCATTACCCTCTGTCACTGCATCCCATTACCCTGAGTCACTGCCTCCCACTTCACTCAGTCACTGCCTCTCATTTCACTCAGTCACTGCATCCCATTTCACTACGTCACTGCATCCCGTTTCTCAACTGACGCTGCATTCAAGTTCCGTCAGGTACTGCATCCCATTTCGCCCAGCCACTGCATCCCATTTCCCTCAGCCACTGCATCCCATTTCCCTCAGCCACTGCATCCCATTTCACTCAGTCACTGCATCCCATTTCACTCAGTCACTGCATCCCATTTCACTCAGTCACTGCGTCCCATTACACTCAGTCACTGCGTCCCATTTCCCACAGTCACTGCATCCCATTTCACTCAGTCACTGCATCCCATTTCACTCAGTCACTGCATCCCATTTCACTCAGTCACTGCATCCCATTTCACTCAGTCACTGCATCCCATTTCACTCAGTCACTGCATCCCATTTCACTCAGTCACTGCATCCCATTTCACTCAGTCACTGCATCCCACTTCATCCAGACACTGCATCCCATTTCATCCAGTCACTGCATCGCATTTGACTCAGTCACTGCATCCCATTTGAATCAGTCACTGCATCCCATTTGAATCAGTCACTGCATCCCATTTGAATCAGTCACTGCATCCCATTTAACTGAGACAGTGCATCTCACTGAACTGAGACAGTGCATCCCATTGCCCTCAGTCACAGCATTCCATTTCCAAGTCACTGCATCTCCATTCCCTCAGTCACTGCATCTCATTTCCCTCAGTCACTGCATCTTATTTCCCTCAATCACTGCATCCCATTTCACTCAGTCACTGCATGCCATTTCACTCAGTGACTGCATCCCATTACCGTCAGTCTAGGCACCCCATTTCACTCAGTCACTGCATCCCAATTCACTCAGTCACTGCATCCCATTTCACTCAGTCACTGCATCCCATTTCACTCAGTCACTGCATCCCATTTCACTCAGTCACTGCATCCCATTTCACTCAGTCACTGCATCCCATTTCACTCAGTCACTGCATCCCATTACGCTCAGTCACTGCATCCCATTACGCTCAGTCACTCCATCCCATTACCCTCTGTCACTGCATCCCATTACCCTCTGTCACTGCATCCCATTACCCTGAGTCACTGCCTCCCACTTCACTCAGTCACTGCCTCTCATTTCACTCAGTCACTGCATCCCATTTCACTACGTCACTGCATCCCGTTTCTCAACTGACGCTGCATTCAAGTTCCGTCAGGTACTGCATCCCATTTCGCCCAGCCACTGCATCCCATTTCCCTCAGCCACTGCATCCCATTTCCCTCAGCCACTGCATCCCATTTCACTCAGTCACTGCATCCCATTTCACTCAGTCACTGCATCCCATTTCACTCAGACACTGCATCCCATTTCACTCAGACACTGCATCCCATTTCACTCAGACACTGCATCCCATTTCACTCAGACACTGCATCCCATTTCACTCAGTCACTGCATCCCATTTCACTCAGTCACTGCGTCACATTTCCCTCTGTCACTGCATCCCATTTCCCTCTGTCACTGCATCCCATTTCACTCAGTCACTGCATCACATTTCCCTCAGTCACTGCATCCCATTTCTCACAGTCACTGCAACACATTTGCCACAGTCACTGCATCCCATTTCGCTCAGCCACTGCATCCCATTTCCCTCAGCCACTGCATCCCATTTCACTCAGTCACTGCATCCCATTTCACTCAGACACTGCATCCCATTTCACTCAGACACTGCATCCCATTTCACTCAGACACTGCATCCCATTTCATCCAGTCACTGCATCCCATTTCATCCAGACACTGCATCCCATTTCACTCAGTCACTGCGTCCCATTTCCCTCAGTCACTGCATCCCATTTCCCTCAGTCACTGCATCCCATTTCACTCAGTCACTGCATCCCATTTCCCTCAGTCACTGCATCCCATTTCTCACAGTCACTGCAACACATTTGCCACAGTCACTGCATCCCATTTCGCTCAGCCACTGCATCCCATTTCCCTCAGTTACTGCATTCCATTTCACTCAGTCAATGTATCTCATTTCACTGAGTCACTGCAACCCAATTCTCACAGTCACTGCATCCCATTTCCCTCAGTCACAGCATCCCATTTCAGTCAGTCACTACATCCCATTTCAGTCAGTCACTACATCCCATTTCCCACAGTCACTGCATCCCATTTAATGGAGAGAGTGAATCCTATTCAACTGAGACAGCGAATCGATTTCCATCAGTCACCGCGCAATATTCCCCACAGTCACGGCATCACATAACCCTCAGTCACTGCGTCCCATTACACTCAGTCACTGCGTCCCATTTCCATCTGTCACTGCATCCCATTTCACTCAGTCACTGCATCCCATTTCACTCAGTCACTGCATCCCACTTCATCCAGACACTGCATCCCATTTCATCCAGTCACTGCATCGCATTTGACTCAGTCACTGCATCCCATTTGAATCAGTCACTGCATCCCATTTAACTGAGACAGTGCATCTCACTGAACTGAGACAGTGCATCCCATTGCCCTCAGTCACAGCATTCCATTTCCAAGTCACTGCATCTCCATTCCCTCAGTCACTGCATCTCATTTCCCTCAGTCACTGCATCCCATTACCGTCAGTCTAGGCACCCCATTTCCCTCAGTCACTGCATCCCAATTCACTCAGTCACTGCATCCCATTTCACTCAGTCACTGCATCCCATTTCACTCAGTCACTGCATCCCATTTCACTCAGTCTCAAAACCCCATTTCACTCAGTCACTCCATGTCCCTTCCTCAGTCACTGCATCCCATTTCACTCAGTCACTGCATCCCATTACGCTCAGTCACTGCATCCCATTACCCTCTGTCACTGCATCCCATTACCCTCTGTCACTGCATCCCATTACCCTCAGTCACTGCATCCCATTACCCTCAGTCACTGCCTCCCACTTCACTCAGTCACTGCCTCCCACTTCACTCAGTCACTGCCTCCCACTTCACTCAGTCACTGCCTCCCACTTCACTCAGTCACTGCCTCCCACTTCACTCAGTCACTCCCTCTCATTTCACTCAGTCACTGCATCCCATTTCACTACGTCACTGCATCCCGTTTCTCAACTGACGCTGCATTCAAGTTCCGTCAGGTACTGCATCCCATTTCCTCAGTCACTGCACACCATTTCCCTCAGACACTGCATCCCATTTCACTCAGACACTGCATCCCATTTCCCACGGTCACTGCATCCCATTTCACTCAGTCACTGCGTCCCATTTCCCTCTGTCACTGCATCCCATTTCCCTCAGTCACTGCATCCCATTTCACTCAGTCACTGCATCCCATTTCCCTCAGTTACTGCATTCCATTTCACTCAGTCAATGTATCTCATTTCACTGAGTCACTGCATCCCATTTCCATCAGTCACTGCATCCCATTTCACTCAGTCACTGCATCCCACTTCATCCAGACACTGCATCCCATTTCATCCAGTCACTGCATCGCATTTGACTCAGTCACTGCATCCCATTTGAATCAGTCACTTCATCCCATTTAACTGAGACAGTGCATCTCACTGAACTGAGACAGTGCATCCCATTGCCCTCAGTCACAGCATTCCATTTCCAAGTCACTGCATCTCCATTCCCTCAGTCACTGCATCTCATTTCCCTCAGTCACTGCATCTCATTTCCCTCAGTCACTGCATCTTATTTCCCTCAGTCACTGCATCCCATTTCACTCAGTCACTGCATGCCATTTCACTCAGTGACTGCATCCCATTACCGTCAGTCTCGGCACCCCATTTCACTCAGTCACTGCATCCCAATTCACTCAGTCACTGCATCCCATTTCACTCAGTCACTGCATCCCATTTCACTCAGTCACTGCATCCCATTTCACTCAGTCTCAGCACCCCATTTCACTCAGTCACTCCATGACCCTTCCTCAGTCACAGCATCGCATTTCACTCAGTCACTGCATCCCATTACGCTCTGTCACTGCATCCCATTACGCTCTGTCACTGCATCCCATTACCCTCTGTCACTGCATCCCATTACCCTCTGTCACTGCCTCCCACTTCACTCAGTCACTGCCTCCCACTTCACTCAGTCACTGCCTCTCATTTCACTCAGTCACTGCATCCCATTTCACTACGTCACTGCATCCCGTTTCTCAACTGACGCTGCATTCAAGTTCCGTCAGGTACTGCATCCCATTTCCTCAGTCACTGCACACCATTTCCCTCAGTCACTGCATCCCATTTCACTCAGTCACTGCATCCCATTTCGCCCAGCCACTGCATCCCATTTCCCTCAGCCACTGCATCCCATTTCCCTCAGCCACTGCATCCCATTTCCCTCAGTCACAGTATCCCATTTCACTCAGTCACAGTATCCCATTTCACTCAGACACTGCATCCCATTTCACTCAGACACTGCATCCCATTTCCCACGGTCACTGCATCCCATTTCACTCAGTCACTGCGTCCCATTTCCCTCAGTCACTGCATCCCATTTCACTCAGTCACTGCATCCCATTTCACTCAGTCACTGCATCCCATTTCACTCAGTCTCAGCACCCCATTTCACTCAGTCACTCCATGACCCTTCCTCAGTCACAGCATCGCATTTCACTCAGTCACTGCATCCCATTACGCTCTGTCACTGCATCCCATTACGCTCTGTCACTGCATCCCATTACCCTCTGTCACTGCATCCCATTACCCTCTGTCACTGCCTCCCACTTCACTCAGTCACTGCCTCCCACTTCACTCAGTCACTGCCTCTCATTTCACTCAGTCACTGCATCCCATTTCACTACGTCACTGCATCCCGTTTCTCAACTGACGCTGCATTCAAGTTCCGTCAGGTACTGCATCCCATTTCCTCAGTCACTGCACACCATTTCCCTCAGTCACTGCATCCCATTTCACTCAGTCACTGCATCCCATTTCGCCCAGCCACTGCATCCCATTTCCCTCAGCCACTGCATCCCATTTCCCTCAGCCACTGCATCCCATTTCCCTCAGTCACAGTATCCCATTTCACTCAGTCACAGTATCCCATTTCACTCAGACACTGCATCCCATTTCACTCAGACACTGCATCCCATTTCCCACGGTCACTGCATCCCATTTCACTCAGTCACTGCGTCCCATTTCCCTCTGTCACTGCATCCCATTTCACTCATTCACTGCGTCCCATTTCCCTCTGTCACTGCATCCCATTTCCCTCTGTCACTACATCCCATTTCACTCTGTCACTGCATCCCATTTCACTTAGTCACTGCATCCCATTTCATCCAGTCACTGCATCCCATTTCATCCAGACACTGCATCCCATTTCACTCAGTCACTGTGTCCCATTTCCCTCTGTCACTGCATCCCATTTCCCTCAGTCACTGCATCCCATTTCACTCAGTCACTGCATCCCATTTCCCTCAGTCACTGCAACACATTTGCCACAGTCACTGCATCCCATTTCGCTCAGCCACTGCATCCCATTTCCCTCAGTTACTGCATTCCATTTCACTCAGTCACTGCATCCTATTTCCCTGAGCCACTGCATCCCATTTCACTCAGTGACTGCATCCCATTTCACTCAGTGACTGCATCACAGTTCACTCAGTGACTGCATCACAGATGACTCAGTGACTGAATCACAGTACACTGAGTGAGTGCATCATATTTCACTCAGTGACGGAATCACATTTCACTCAGTGACTGAATCACATTTCACTGAGTCACTGCATCCCATTTCACGCAGCCACTGCATCGCATTTCACGCAGTCATTGCATCCCATTTCACTCAGTCACTGCATCCATTTTCCCATCGTCACAGCATCTCCTTTCCCACAGTCTCTGTATCTATTTTCAATCAGTTATTGCATCCTACTTCGCAAAAATCGTGCATCCCATTTCGCTCAGTCACTGCAACCCATGTCCCTCAGTCACTGCATCCCATGTCCCTCAGTCACTGCATCTCATTTCCGTCAGTTACTGCATCATATTTCCATCAAACAATGCATCTCATTTCACTCAGTCACTGCAGATCACGTCACTCTGTCACTGCATCCAATTTCCATCAGTCACTGCATCCCATTTCACTCAGTCACTGCATCCATTTCCATCAGTCACTGCATCCCATTACCCTCAGTCACTGCATCCCATTACCCTCAGTCACTGCATCCCATTTCCCTCAGTCACTGCAACCTTTTCCTATAGGCACTGCAACCCAATTCCCACTGTCACAGCATCCCATTTCAGTCAGTCACTGCGTCCCATTTCACTCAGTCACTGCAGCCCATTTCACTCAGGCACTGCAACCCATTTCCCTCACTCACTGCATCCCATTTCCCTCAGTCACTGCAACACATTTCTCACAGTCACTGCAACACATTTGCCACAGTCACTGCAACACATTTCACTCAGTCTGAGCACCCCATCTCCCTCAGTCAGTGCATCCCATTTCCCATAGTCACTGCATCCCATTTCCCTCAGTCACTGCAACACATTTCCCTCAGTCACTGCAACACATTTCCCTCAGTCACTGCAACACATTTCCCACAGTCACTGCATCCCATTTCCCTCAGTCACAGCATCCCATTTCAGTCAGCCACAGCACCCCATTTCACTCAGTCACTGCATCCCATTGCACTCAGTCACTGCATCCCATTTCCCTCAGTCACTGCCTCCCTTTTCCCACAGTCACTGCAAACATTTCTCACAGTCACTGCAACCCATTTCCCATGGTCACTGCATCTCCTTTCCCTCAGTCACTGCATCTACTTTCCCTCAGTCACTGCATCCACTTTCCCTCAGTCATGGCACCTCATTTCATTCATTCACGGCACCTTCTGTCCCTCATTCACTGCATCTCATTTCCCTCTGTCACTGCAACTCATTTCGTTCAGTCACTGCATCCCATTTCACTCAGTCACTGCATCCCATTTAATGGAGACAGTGAATCCTGTTCAACTGAGACAGTGAATCAATTTCCATCAGTCACCACACCCTACTCCCCACAGTCCCGGCACCCCATCTCACTCAGTCAGTGCATCCCATTTCCCATAGTCACGGCATCACATTTCACTCAGGCACTGCATCCCATTTCACTCAGTCACTACATCCCATTTCACTCAGTCACTACATCCAATATCACTCAATCTCTGCATCCCATTTCACTCAATCTCTGCATCCCATTACCCTCAGGCACTGCATCCCAATACCCTCAGGCACTGCATCCCATTACCCTCAGGCACTGCATCCCATTACCCTCAGGCACTGCATCCCATTACCCTCAGGCACTGCATCCCATTACCCTCAGGCACTGCAGCCCATTTCACTCAGACACTGCAGCCCATTTCACTCAGGCACTGCAACCCATTTCCCTCACTCACTGCATCCCATTTCCCTCAGTCACTGCAACACATTTCTCACAGTCACTGCAACACATTTGCCAAAGTCACTGCAACCCATTTGCCACAGTCACTGCATCTCCTTTCCCTCAGTCACTGCATCGCATTTCACTCAGTCACTGTGTCTCATTACCCTCAGTCACTGCATCTCATTACCCTCAGTCACTGCGTCCCATTTCACTCAGTCACTGCACCACATTTCACGCAGTCACTGCATCCCACTTCACTCAGTCACTGCATCCCATTTCCCTCAGTCACTACATCCCATTTCACTCAGTCACTACATCCCATTTCACTCAGTCACTACATCCCATTTCACTCAGTCACTGCAGCCCATTTCACTCAGTCACTGCAGCCCATTTCACTCAGTCACTGCATCCCATTTCACTCAGTCACTGCATCCCTTTTCACTCAGTCACTGCATCCCATTTCACTCAGTCACTGCATCCCATTACCCTCAGGCACTGCATCCCATTTCACTCAAGCACTGCGGCCCATTTCACTCAAGCACTGCGGCCCATTTCACTCAGGCACTGCGGCCCATTTCACTCAGGCACTGCGGCCCATTTCATTCAGCCACTGCGGCCCATTTCCCATCATCACTGCCTCCCATTTCCCTCAGTCACTGCATCCCATTTCCCTCAGTCACTGCAACCTTTTCCTATCGTCACTGCAACCCAATTCCCACAGTCACTGCATCCCATTTCCCTCAGTCACAGCATCCCATTTCAGTCAGTCACAGCACCCCATTTCACTCAGTCACTACATCCCATTTCAGTCAGTCACTACATCCCATTTCCCACAGTCACTGCATCCCATTTAATGGAGAGAGTGAATCCTATTCAACTGAGACAGCGAATCGATTTCCATCAGTCACCGCGCAATATTCCCCACAGTCACGGCATCACATTACCCTCAGTCACTGCGTCCCATTACACTCAGTCACTGCGTCCCATTTCCCACAGTCACTGCATCCCATTTCACTCAGTCACTGCATCCCATTTCACTCAGTCACTGCATCCCATTTCACTCAGTCACTGCATCCCATTTCACTCAGTCACTGCATCCCATTTCACTCAGTCACTGCATCCCATTTCACTCAGTCACTGCATCCCATTTCACTCAGTCACTGCATCCCATTTCACTCAGTCACTGCATCCCACTTCATCCAGACACTGCATCCCATTTCATCCAGTCACTGCATCGCATTTGACTCAGTCACTGCATCCCATTTGAATCAGTCACTGCATCCCATTTGAATCAGTCACTGCATCCCATTTGAATCAGTCACTGCATCCCATTTAACTGAGACAGTGCATCTCACTGAACTGAGACAGTGCATCCCATTGCCCTCAGTCACAGCATTCCATTTCCAAGTCACTGCATCTCCATTCCCTCAGTCACTGCATCTCATTTCCCTCAGTCACTGCATCTTATTTCCCTCAATCACTGCATCCCATTTCACTCAGTCACTGCATGCCATTTCACTCAGTGACTGCATCCCATTACCGTCAGTCTAGGCACCCCATTTCACTCAGTCACTGCATCCCAATTCACTCAGTCACTGCATCCCATTTCACTCAGTCACTGCATCCCATTTCACTCAGTCACTGCATCCCATTTCACTCAGTCACTGCATCCCATTTCACTCAGTCACTGCATCCCATTTCACTCAGTCACTGCATCCCATTTCACTCAGTCACTGCATCCCATTACGCTCAGTCACTGCATCCCATTACGCTCAGTCACTCCATCCCATTACCCTCTGTCACTGCATCCCATTACCCTCTGTCACTGCATCCCATTACCCTGAGTCACTGCCTCCCACTTCACTCAGTCACTGCCTCTCATTTCACTCAGTCACTGCATCCCATTTCACTACGTCACTGCATCCCGTTTCTCAACTGACGCTGCATTCAAGTTCCGTCAGGTACTGCATCCCATTTCGCCCAGCCACTGCATCCCATTTCCCTCAGCCACTGCATCCCATTTCCCTCAGCCACTGCATCCCATTTCACTCAGTCACTGCATCCCATTTCACTCAGTCACTGCATCCCATTTCACTCAGTCACTGCGTCCCATTACACTCAGTCACTGCGTCCCATTTCCCACAGTCACTGCATCCCATTTCACTCAGTCACTGCATCCCATTTCACTCAGTCACTGCATCCCATTTCACTCAGTCACTGCATCCCATTTCACTCAGTCACTGCATCCCATTTCACTCAGTCACTGCATCCCATTTCACTCAGTCACTGCATCCCATTTCACTCAGTCACTGCATCCCATTTCACTCAGTCACTGCATCCCACTTCATCCAGACACTGCATCCCATTTCATCCAGTCACTGCATCGCATTTGACTCAGTCACTGCATCCCATTTGAATCAGTCACTGCATCCCATTTGAATCAGTCACTGCATCCCATTTGAATCAGTCACTGCATCCCATTTAACTGAGACAGTGCATCTCACTGAACTGAGACAGTGCATCCCATTGCCCTCAGTCACAGCATTCCATTTCCAAGTCACTGCATCTCCATTCCCTCAGTCACTGCATCTCATTTCCCTCAGTCACTGCATCTTATTTCCCTCAATCACTGCATCCCATTTCACTCAGTCACTGCATGCCATTTCACTCAGTGACTGCATCCCATTACCGTCAGTCTAGGCACCCCATTTCACTCAGTCACTGCATCCCAATTCACTCAGTCACTGCATCCCATTTCACTCAGTCACTGCATCCCATTTCACTCAGTCACTGCATCCCATTTCACTCAGTCACTGCATCCCATTTCACTCAGTCACTGCATCCCATTACGCTCAGTCACTGCATCCCATTACGCTCAGTCACTGCATCCCATTACGCTCAGTCACTCCATCCCATTACCCTCTGTCACTGCATCCCATTACCCTCTGTCACTGCATCCCATTACCCTGAGTCACTGCCTCCCACTTCACTCAGTCACTGCCTCTCATTTCACTCAGTCACTGCATCCCATTTCACTACGTCACTGCATCCCGTTTCTCAACTGACGCTGCATTCAAGTTCCGTCAGGTACTGCATCCCATTTCGCCCAGCCACTGCATCCCATTTCCCTCAGCCACTGCATCCCATTTCCCTCAGCCACTGCATCCCATTTCACTCAGTCACTGCATCCCATTTCACTCAGTCACTGCATCCCATTTCACTCAGACACTGCATCCCATTTCACTCAGACACTGCATCCCATTTCACTCAGACACTGCATCCCATTTCACTCAGACACTGCATCCCATTTCACTCAGACACTGCATCCCATTTCACTCAGACACTGCATCCCATTTCACTCAGTCACTGCATCCCATTTCACTCAGTCACTGCGTCACATTTCCCTCTGTCACTGCATCCCATTTCCCTCTGTCACTGCATCCCATTTCCCTCTGTCACTGCATCCCATTTCACTCAGTCACTGCATCACATTTCCCTCAGTCACTGCATCCCATTTCTCACAGTCACTGCAACACATTTGCCACAGTCACTGCATCCCATTTCGCTCAGCCACTGCATCCCATTTCCCTCAGCCACTGCATCCCATTTCACTCAGTCACTGCATCCCATTTCACTCAGACACTGCATCCCATTTCACTCAGACACTGCATCCCATTTCACTCAGACACTGCATCCCATTTCATCCAGTCACTGCATCCCATTTCATCCAGACACTGCATCCCATTTCACTCAGTCACTGCGTCCCATTTCACTGAGTCACTGCAACCCAATTCTCACAGTCACTGCATCCCATTTCCCTCAGTCACAGCATCCCATTTCAGTCAGTCACTACATCCCATTTCAGTCAGTCACTACATCCCATTTCCCACAGTCACTGCATCCCATTTAATGGAGAGAGTGAATCCTATTCAACTGAGACAGCGAATCGATTTCCATCAGTCACCGCGCAATATTCCCCACAGTCACGGCATCACATAACCCTCAGTCACTGCGTCCCATTACACTCAGTCACTGCGTCCCATTTCCATCTGTCACTGCATCCCATTTCACTCAGTCACTGCATCCCATTTCACTCAGTCACTGCATCCCACTTCATCCAGACACTGCATCCCATTTCATCCAGTCACTGCATCGCATTTGACTCAGTCACTGCATCCCATTTGAATCAGTCACTGCATCCCATTTAACTGAGACAGTGCATCTCACTGAACTGAGACAGTGCATCCCATTGCCCTCAGTCACAGCATTCCATTTCCAAGTCACTGCATCTCCATTCCCTCAGTCACTGCATCTCATTTCCCTCAGTCACTGCATCCCATTACCGTCAGTCTAGGCACCCCATTTCCCTCAGTCACTGCATCCCAATTCACTCAGTCACTGCATCCCATTTCACTCAGTCACTGCATCCCATTTCACTCAGTCACTGCATCCCATTTCACTCAGTCTCAGCACCCCATTTCACTCAGTCACTCCATGTCCCTTCCTCAGTCACTGCATCCCATTTCACTCAGTCACTGCATCCCATTACGCTCAGTCACTGCATCCCATTACCCTCTGTCACTGCATCCCATTACCCTCAGTCACTGCATCCCATTACCCTCAGTCACTGCATCCCATTACCCTCAGTCACTGCCTCCCACTTCACTCAGTCACTGCCTCCCACTTCACTCAGTCACTGCCTCCCACTTCACTCAGTCACTGCCTCCCACTTCACTCAGTCACTGCCTCCCACTTCACTCAGTCACTCCCTCTCATTTCACTCAGTCACTGCATCCCATTTCACTACGTCACTGCATCCCGTTTCTCAACTGACGCTGCATTCAAGTTCCGTCAGGTACTGCATCCCATTTCCTCAGTCACTGCACACCATTTCCCTCAGACACTGCATCCCATTTCACTCAGACACTGCATCCCATTTCCCACGGTCACTGCATCCCATTTCACTCAGTCACTGCGTCCCATTTCCCTCAGTCACTGCATCCCATTTCACTCAGTCACTGCATCCCATTTCCCTCAGTTACTGCATTCCATTTCACTCAGTCAATGTATCTCATTTCACTGAGTCACTGCATCCCATTTCCATCAGTCACTGCATCCCATTTCACTCAGTCACTGCATCCCACTTCATCCAGACACTGCATCCCATTTCATCCAGTCACTGCATCGCATTTGACTCAGTCACTGCATCCCATTTGAATCAGTCACTTCATCCCATTTAACTGAGACAGTGCATCTCACTGAACTGAGACAGTGCATCCCATTGCCCTCAGTCACAGCATTCCATTTCCAAGTCACTGCATCTCCATTCCCTCAGTCACTGCATCTCATTTCCCTCAGTCACTGCATCTCATTTCCCTCAGTCACTGCATCTTATTTCCCTCAGTCACTGCATCCCATTTCACTCAGTCACTGCATGCCATTTCACTCAGTGACTGCATCCCATTACCGTCAGTCTCGGCACCCCATTTCACTCAGTCACTGCATCCCAATTCACTCAGTCACTGCATCCCATTTCACTCAGTCACTGCATCCCATTTCACTCAGTCACTGCATCCCATTTCACTCAGTCTCAGCACCCCATTTCACTCAGTCACTCCATGACCCTTCCTCAGTCACAGCATCGCATTTCACTCAGTCACTGCATCCCATTACGCTCTGTCACTGCATCCCATTACCCTCTGTCACTGCATCCCATTACCCTCTGTCACTGCCTCCCACTTCACTCAGTCACTGCCTCCCACTTCACTCAGTCACTGCCTCTCATTTCACTCAGTCACTGCATCCCATTTCACTACGTCACTGCATCCCGTTTCTCAACTGACGCTGCATTCAAGTTCCGTCAGGTACTGCATCCCATTTCCTCAGTCACTGCACACCATTTCCCTCAGTCACTGCATCCCATTTCACTCAGTCACTGCATCCCATTTCGCCCAGCCACTGCATCCCATTTCCCTCAGCCACTGCATCCCATTTCCCTCAGCCACTGCATCCCATTTCCCTCAGTCACAGTATCCCATTTCACTCAGTCACAGTATCCCATTTCACTCAGACACTGCATCCCATTTCACTCAGACACTGCATCCCATTTCCCACGGTCACTGCATCCCATTTCACTCAGTCACTGCGTCCCATTTCCCTCAGTCACTGCATCCCATTTCACTCAGTCACTGCATCCCATTTCACTCAGTCACTGCATCCCATTTCACTCAGTCTCAGCACCCCATTTCACTCAGTCACTCCATGACCCTTCCTCAGTCACAGCATCGCATTTCACTCAGTCACTGCATCCCATTACGCTCTGTCACTGCATCCCATTACGCTCTGTCACTGCATCCCATTACCCTCTGTCACTGCATCCCATTACCCTCTGTCACTGCCTCCCACTTCACTCAGTCACTGCCTCCCACTTCACTCAGTCACTGCCTCTCATTTCACTCAGTCACTGCATCCCATTTCACTACGTCACTGCATCCCGTTTCTCAACTGACGCTGCATTCAAGTTCCGTCAGGTACTGCATCCCATTTCCTCAGTCACTGCACACCATTTCCCTCAGTCACTGCATCCCATTTCCCTGAGCCACTGCATCCCATTTCACTCAGTGACTGCATCACAGTTCACTCAGTGACTGCATCACAGATGACTCAGTGACTGAATCACAGTACACTGAGTGAGTGCATCATATTTCACTCAGTGACGGAATCACATTTCACTCAGTGACTGAATCACATTTCACTGAGTCACTGCATCCCATTTCACGCAGCCACTGCATCGCATTTCACGCAGTCATTGCATCCCATTTCACTCAGTCACTGCATCCATTTTCCCATCGTCACAGCATCTCCTTTCCCACAGTCTCTGTATCTATTTTCAATCAGTTATTGCATCCTACTTCGCAAAAATCGTGCATCCCATTTCGCTCAGTCACTGCAACCCATGTCCCTCAGTCACTGCATCCCATGTCCCTCAGTCACTGCATCTCATTTCCGTCAGTTACTGCATCATATTTCCATCAAAGAATGCATCTCATTTCACTCAGTCACTGCAGATCACGTCACTCTGTCACTGCATCCAATTTCCATCAGTCACTGCATCCCATTTCACTCAGTCACTGCATCCATTTCCATCAGTCACTGCATCCCATTACCCTCAGTCACTGCATCCCATTACCCTCAGTCGCAGCATCCCATTTCCCACAGACACTGCATTTCCTTTCCCTTAGTCATTGCATCTCATTTCCACCAGTCACTGCATCCCATTTCACGCCCCACTGCATCCCATTTCACTCAGCCACTGCATCCCATTTCACTCAGCCACTGCATCCCATTTCACTCAGCCACTGCATCCCATTTCCCTCAGTCACTGCATCCCATTTCCCTCAGTCACTGCATCCCATTTCACTCAGTCACTGCATCTCAGTTCCCTCAGTCACTGCATCCCATTTCATGCCCCACTGCATCCCATTTCACTCAGCCACTGCATCCCATTTCACTCAGCCACTGCATCACATTTCACTCAGCCACTGCATCGCATTTCACTCAGCCACTGCATCGCATTTCACTCAGCCACTGCATCGCATTTCACTCAGCCACTGCATCGCATGTCACTCAGTCACTGCAGCTCATGTCACTCAGTCACTGCAGCTCATGTCACTCAGTCACTGCAGCTCATGTCACTCAGTCACTGCAGCTCATGTCACTCTGCCACTGCATCCAATTTCCATCAGTCAGTGCATCTCATTTCACTCAGTGACAGCATCACAGTTCACGGAGTCACTGCATCACAGTTCACCCACTGACTGAATCACAGTTCACTCAGTGAGTGCATCACATTTCACTCAGTGAGTGCATCACATTTCACTCAGTGACAGAATCACATTTCACTCAGTGACTGAATCACATTTCACTCAGTGACTGAATCACATTTCACTCAGTGACTGAATCACATTTCACTCAGTGACTGAATCACATTTCACTCAGTGACTGAATCACATTTCCCTCAGTCACTGCGTCCCATTTCCCTCAGTCACTGCGTCCCATTTCCCTCAGTCACTGCATCCCATTTCCATCAGTCACTGTTTCCCTTATCTCACAGACGCTGCATTCAATTTCCCACATTCACTGCATCCCTTTGCACATCGTCACAGCATCTCCTTGCCCTCAGTCTCAGCATCTCATTTCACTCTGTGATTGCATCCTTCTTCCCACAAATACTGCATCCCATTTCCCTCAGTCACTGCAACCCATGTCCCTCAGTCACTGCATCCCATGTCCCTCAGTCACTGCATCTCATTTCCGTCAGTTACTGCATCATATTTCCATCAAACAATGCATCTCATTTCACTCAGTCACTGCAGATCACGTCACTCTGTCACTGCATCCAATTTCCATCAGTCACTGCATCCCATTTCACTCAGTCACTGCATCCATTTCCATCAGTCACTGCATCCCATTACCCTCAGTCACTGCATCCCATTACCCTCAGTCGCAGCATCCCATTTCCCACAGACACTGCATTTCCTTTCCCTTAGTCATTGCATCTCATTTCCACCAGTCACTGCATCCCATTTCACGCCCCACTGCATCCCATTTCACTCAGCCACTGCATCCCATTTCACTCAGCCACTGCATCCCATTTCACTCAGCCACTGCATCCCATTTCACTCAGCCACTGCATCCCATTTCCCTCAGTCACTGCATCCCATTTCCCTCAGTCACTGCATCCCATTTCACTCAGTCACTGCATCTCAGTTCCCTCAGTCACTGCATCCCATTTCATGCCCCACTGCATCCCATTTCACTCAGCCACTGCATCCCATTTCACTCAGCCACTGCATCACATTTCACTCAGCCACTGCATCGCATTTCACTCAGCCACTGCATCGCATTTCACTCAGCCACTGCATCGCATTTCACTCAGCCACTGCATCGCATTTCACTCAGCCACTGCATCGCATGTCACTCAGTCACTGCAGCTCATGTCACTCAGTCACTGCAGCTCATGTCACTCAGTCACTGCAGCTCATGTCACTCTGCCACTGCATCCAATTTCCATCAGTCAGTGCATCTCATTTCACTCAGTGACAGCATCACAGTTCACGGAGTCACTGCATCACAGTTCACCCACTGACTGAATCACAGTTCACTCAGTGAGTGCATCACATTTCACTCAGTGAGTGCATCACATTTCACTCAGTGACAGAATCACATTTCACTCAGTGACTGAATCACATTTCACTCAGTGACTGAATCACATTTCACTCAGTGACTGAATCACATTTCACTCAGTGACTGAATCACATTTCCCTCAGTCACTGCGTCCCATTTCCCTCAGTCACTGCGTCCCATTTCCCTCAGTCACTGCATCCCATTTCCATCAGTCACTGTTTCCCTTATCTCACAGACGCTGCATTCAATTTCCCACATTCACTGCATCCCTTTGCACATCGTCACAGCATCTCCTTGCCCTCAGTCTCAGCATCTCATTTCACTCTGTGATTGCATCCTTCTTCCCACAAATACTGCATCCCATTTCCCTCAGTCACTGCATCCCATTTCACTCGGTCAGTGCATCCCATTTCACTCGGTCAGTGCATCCCATTTCACTCAGTCAGTGCATCCCATTTCACTCAGTCAGTGCATCCCATTTCACTCGGTCAGTGCATCCCATTTCACTCGGTCAGTGCATCCCATTTCACTCGGTCAGTGCATCCCATTTCACTCGGTCAGTGCATCCCATTTCACTCGGTCAGTGCATCCCATTTCACTCAGTCACTGCATCCCATTTCACTCAGTCACTGCATCCCATTTCACTCAGTCACTGCATCCCATTTCACTCAGTCACTGCATCCCATTTCACTCAGTCACTGCATCCCATTTCACTCAGTCACTGCATCCCATTTCACTCAGTCACTGCATCCCATTTCACTCAGTCACTGCATCACATTTCACTCAGTCACTGCATCCCATCTACTCAATCACTGCATCTCCTTCACCACAGTCACTGCATCACATTTCCATCAGTCACTGTTTCCCGCATCTCACAGACGATGAATTCAATTTCCCTCAGTCACTGCATCCCATTTCCCTGAGTCACTGCATCCCATTTCCCTCAGTCACCGCATCACATTTACATCAGACACTGCAGCTCATGTCACTCTGTCACTGCATCCAATTTCCATTGGTCACTGCATCCCATTGCACTCAGTGATGCATCCAATTTCAAGCAGACACTGCATCACATTTCACTCAGTCACTGCATCCCATTTCACGCAGCCACTGCATCACATTTCACTCAGTCACTGCATCACATTTCACTCAGTCACTGCATCCCATTTACTCAATCACTGCATCTCCTTCACCACAGTCACTGCATCCCATTTCCATCAGTCACTGTTTCCCTTATCTCACAGACGCTGCATTCAATTTCCCACATTCACTGCATCCCTTTGCACATCGTCACAGCATCTCCTTGCCCTCAGTCTCAGCATCTCATTTCACTCAGTGATTGCATCCTTCTTCCCACAAATACTGCATCCCATTTCCCTCAGTCACTGCATCCCATTTCACTCAGTCACTGCATCACATTTCACTCAGTCACTGCATCACATTTCACTCAGTCACTGCATCACATTTCACTCAGTCACTGCATCACATTTCACTCAGTCACTGCATCCCATTTACTCAATCACTGCATCTCCTTCACCACAGTCACTGCATCACATTTCCATCAGTCACTGTTTCCCGTATCTCACAGACGATGCATTCAATTTCCCACACTCACTGCATCCCATTTCCCTCAGTGACTGCATCCCATTTCCCTCAGTCTTTGCATCCAATTTCCATCAGTCACTGCATCCCATTTCACCTAGTCCCTGCATCCCATTGCACTCAATGATGCATCCCATTGCACTCAGTGACTGCATCGCATTTCACTCAGTCACTGCAACCCATTTCACGCAATCACTGCATCCCATTTCCCTCAGTCACTGCATCCCAATTCCCTCAGGTCACTGCATCCCATGTCCCTAAGTCACTGCATCCCATGTCCCTCAGTCACTGCATCCCATTTCACCCAGTCAGTGCGTCCCTTTTCGGTCAGGCACTGTATCGCATTTCCCTCAGTCACTGCACCCCGAGCCCGCTCGGGCACTGATTCCCTATTAACTCAGAAACTCCTTCCCAGTCCCTCTGTACCTGCAGTTCATGTCACTCTGTCATTGCATCACATTTCCCTCAGTCACGGCATCCAATGTCCCTCAGTCACTGCATCCCACGTCCCTCCGTCACTGCATCCCATGTCCCTCAGTCACTGCATCCCATGTCCCTCAGTCACTGCATCCCATTTCACTCAGTCACTGCATCCCATTTCACTCAGTCACTGCATCTCATTTCACTCAGCCACTGCATCACAGTACACTCAGTTACTGAATCACAGTACACTCAGTGAGTGCAGCATAGAACATAGAACACAGAACAGTACAGCACAGAACAGGCCCTTCAGCCCACAATGTTGTGCCGACCATTGATCCTCATGTATGCACCCTCAAATTTCTGTGACCATATACATGTCCAGCAGTCTCTTAAATGACCCCAATGACCTTGCTCCCACTACTGCTGCTGGCAACGCATTCCATGCTCTCACAACTCTCTGCGTAAAGAACCTGCCTCTGACATCCCCTCTATACTTTCCACCAACCAGCTTAAAACTATGACCTCTCGTGCTAGCCATTTCTACCCTGGGAAATAGTCTCTGGCTATCAACTCTATCTATGCCTCTCATTATCTTGTATGCATATTTCACTCAGTGACGGAATCACATTTCACTCAGTCACTGCGTCCCATTTCACGCAGTCATTGGATCCCATTTCACGCAGTCATTGGATCCCATTTCACGCAGTCACTGCATCGCATTTCACGCAGTCACTGCATCGCATTTCACGCAGTCACTGCATCCCATTTCACGCAGTCACTGCATCCCATTTCACGCAGTCACTGCATCCCATTTCACTCAGTCACTGCATCCCATTTCACTCAGTCACTGCATCCCATTTCACTCAGTCACTGCATCACATTTCACTCAGTCACTGCATCACATTTCACTCAGCCACTGCATCACATTTCACTCAGCCACTGCATCACATTTCACTCAGCCACTGCATCACATTTCACTCAGCCACTGCATCACATTTCACTCAGTCACTGCATCCCATTTACTCAATCACTGCATCTCATTCACCTCAGTCACTGCATCACATTTCCATCAGTCACTGTTTCCCGTATCTCACAGACGATGCATTCAATTTCCCACACTCACTGCATCCCATTTCCCTCAGTGACTGCATCCCATTTCCCTCAGTCTTTGCATCCAATTTCCATCAGTCACTGCATCCCATTTCACCTCGTCCCTGCATCCCATTGCACTCAGTGACTGCATCGCATTTCACTCAGTCACTGCATCCCAATTCCCTCAGGTCACTGCATCCCATGTCCGTGTGTCACTGCATCCCATGTCCGTGTGTCACTGCATCCCATGTCCGTGTGTCACTGCATCCCATGTCCGTGTGTCACTGCATCCCATTTCACCCAGTCAGTGCGTCCCTTTTCGGTCAGGCACTGTATCCCATTTCCCTCAGTCACTGCACCCCATGCCCGCTCGGGCACTGATTCCCTATTAACTCAGAAACTCCTTCCCAGTCCCTCTGTCACTGCAGCTCATGTCACTCTGTCACTGCATCCCATTCCCCTCAGTCACGGCATCCAATGTCCCTCCGTCACTGCATCCCACGTCCCTCCGTCACTGCATCCCATGTCCCTCAGTCACTGCATCCCATGTCCCTCAGTCACTGCATCCCATTTCACTCAGTCACTGCATCTCATTTCACTCAGTCACTGCATCCCATTTCACTCAGCCACTGCATCCCATTTCACTCAGCCACTGCATCCCATTTCACTCAGTGACTGCATCACAGTACACTCAGTTACTGAATCACAGTACACTCAGTGAGTGCAACATATTTCACTCAGTGACAGAATCACATTTCACTCAGTCACTGCGTCCCATTTCACGCAGTCATTGGATTCCATTTCACGCAGTCACTGCATCGCATTTCACGCAGTCATTCCATCCCATTTCACGCAGTCACTGCATCCCATTTCACTCAGTCACTGCATCCCAATTCACTCAGTCACTGCAGCTCCTTCAACACAGTCCCAGCATCCCATTTCCATCAGTCACTGGTTCCCATATCTCCCAGACACTGCATTCAATTTCCAACACTCACTGTATCCCATTTCCCATAGACTCAGCGTCTCCTTTCCCACAGTCTCTGCATCTCATTTCACTCAGTGATTGCATCCTACTTCCCAAAAATACTGCATCCCATTTCGCTCAGTCACTGCATCTCATTTCACTCGGTCACTGCACCCCATTTCCCTCAGTCACTGCATCCCATTTCCCACATTCACTGCATCTCCTTTCCCTCAGTCAATGCGTCACATTCCAGTGAGTCACTGCATCCCATTCCACAGTGTCACAGCATCCCATTTCACTCAGTGACTGCACCCCATTTCCCTCAGTCACTGCATCCCATTTCCCACATTCACTGCATCTCCTTTCCCTCAGTCAATGCGTCACATTCCAGTGAGTCACTGCATCCCATTCCACAGTGTCACAGCATCCCATTTCACTCAGTGACTGCAACCCATTACCCTCAGTCACTGCATCCCATTTCCATCAGTCACTGCGTCCCATTCATCTCAGTCACTGAATCCCATTTCCCTCATTCACTGCATCCCATTTCCATCAGTCACTGCATCCCATTTATCTCAGTCACTGAATCCCATTTCCATCAGTCACTGCATCCCATTCCCCACAGTCACTGCATCCCATTCCCCACAGTCACTGCATCCCATTCCCCACAGACACGGCATCCCATTCACTTGAGTCACTGCATCCCATTTCAAACAGACACTGCATCCCATTTCACACAGCCACTGCATCCCATTTCACTCAATGCTTCACTTTACACTCAGTCAGGGCATCCCATTTCCATCTGTCACTGCGTCCCATTTCCTCAGTCACTGCATCTCCTTTCCACAGTCACGGCAATCCAATTTCACTCAGTCACTGCATCCCATTGCCATCAGTCACTGCATCCCATTGCCTCAGTCACTGCATCCCATTGCCTCAGTCACTGCATCCCATTGCCTCAGTCACTGCATCCCATTGCCTCAGTCACTGCATCCCATTGCCTCAGTCACTGCATCCCATTGCCTCAGTCACTGCATCCCATTGCCTCAGTCACTGCATCCCATTGCCTCAGTCACTGCATCCCATTGCCTCAGTCACTGCATCCCATTGTCCTCATTCACTGCATCCCATTGTCCTCATTCACTGCATCCCATTGTCCTCATTCACTGCATCCCATTGTCCTCATTCACTGCATCCCATTGTCCTCATTCACTGCATCCATTTTCACTCAGTCACTGTATCCCATTACCCTCAGTCACTGCATCCCATTTCACTCAGTCACTGCATCCCATCACCCTCAGTCACTGCATCCCATCACCCTCAGTCACTGCATCCCATTACCCTCAGTCACTGCATCCCATTACCCTCAGTCACTGCATCCCATTACCCTCAGTCACTGCATCCCATTACCTTCAGTCGCAGGATCCCATTTCCAACAGACACTGCATCCCATTTCCGTCAGTCACTGCATTCCATTTCCGTCAGTCACTGCATTCCATTTCCATCAGTCACTGCATCCCAGTTCACTCAGTCTCGGCATCTCATTTCACTCAGTCACTGCATCCCATTTCCCTCAGTCACTGCATCCCATTTCCCTCAGTCACTGCATCCCATTTCCTCAGTCACTGCATCTCCTTTCCACAGTCACGGCAATCCCATTTCACTCAGTCACTGCATCCCATTTCACTCAGTCACTGTATCCCATTTCACAGAGTCACTGCATCTCCTTTCCATCAGTCACTGCGTCCCATTTCACTTCGTCACTGCGTCCCATTTCCATCAATCACTGCATCCCATTTCCCTCAGTCACTGCATCCTATTACCCTCAGTCACTGCATCCCACGTCACTCAGTCACTGCATCCCACTTCACTAAGTCACTGCATTCCACTTCACTCAGTCACTGCATCCCATTTCACTCAGTCACTGCATCCCATGAACCTCAGTCGCAGGATCCCATTTCACACAGACACTGCATCCCATTTCCGTCAGTCACTGCATCCCATTGCCCTCAGTCACTTCATACCATTTCCCTCAGTCACTTCATACCATTTCACTCAGTCAATGTATCTCTTTTCACTCAGTCACTGCATCCCATTTCCATCAGTTACTGCATCCCATTTCACTCAGTCACTGCACCCCAAGCCCCCTCGGGCACTGCATCCCTATTAACTCAGTCACTCCTTCCCAGTACCTCAGTCACTGCATCCCATGTCCCACAGTAACTGCATCACATTTCTATCTGGCACTGCAGCGCATGTCACTCTGTCAGTGCATCCAATTTCCATCAGTCACTGCATCTCATTTCACTCATTAACTGCATCCCATTTCACTCAGACAGTGCATCCCATCTCACTCAGTCACTTCATCCCATTTCCGTAAGTCACAAGATCCGATGTCCCTCAGTCACTGCATCCCATTTCACTCAGTCAGTGCGTCGCTTTTCGGTCAGGCACTGTATCCCACTTCCCTCAGTCACTGCAACCCAAGCCCGCTCGGGCACTGATTCCCTATTAACTCAGTCACTCCTTCCCAGTCCCTCTGTCACTGCATCCCATGTCCCTCGGTCACTGCATCGCATGTCCCTCGGTCACTGCATCCCATGTCCCTCAGTCACTGCATCCCATGTCCCTCAGTCACTGCATCCCATGTCCCTCAGTCACTGCATCCCATGTCCCTCAGTCACTGCATCCCATGTCCCTCAGTCACTGCATCCCATGTCCCTCAGTCACTGCATCCCATGTCCCTCAGTCACTGCATCCCATGTCCCTCAGTCACTGCATCCCATGTCCCTCAGTCACTGCATCTCATTTCACTCAGTCACTGCATCCCATTCCACTCAGCCACTGCATCACAGTGACTGAATCACAGTTCACTCAGTGACTGAATCACAGTTCACTCAGTGACTGAATCACAGTTCACTCAGTGACTGAATCACAGTTCACTCAGTGACTGAATCACAGTTCACTCAGTGACTGAATCACAGTTCACTCAGTCACTGCATCCCATTGTCCTCAGTCACTGCATCCCATTTCCATCAGTCACTGCATCCCATTTCCCACAGTCACTGCATCGCCGTTCTTCAATCACTGCATGCCATTTCACTCAGTCTCTGCATCCCATTTCACCTCAGTCACTGCATCCCATTACCATCAGTCACTACATCCCATTACCCTCAGTCACTGCATCCCAGTACGCTCAGTCACTGCATCCCATTTCCCTCAGTCACTGCATCCCATTTCCCTCAGACACTGCATCCCATTTCCCTCAGACACTGCATCTGATTTCCATCAGTCACTGCATCCCATTTCCCTCAGTCATTGCATCCAATTTCCCACATTCACTGCATCTCCTCTCCCTCATTCACTGCATCCCATTAACCACAGTCACTGCATCGCGTTACCCTCAGTCACTGCATCACATTACCCTCAGTCAGAGCATCCCATTTCCCACATTCACTGCATCTCCTTTCCCTCAGTCAATGCGTCAAATTCCACTGAGTCACTGCATCCCATTTCACTCAGTGACTGCAACCCATTACCCTCAGTCACTGCATCCCATTTCCATCAGTCACTGCGTCCTATTCATCTCAGTCACTGAATCCCATTTCCCTCATTCACTGCATCCCATTTCCATCAGTCACTGCATCCCATTTATCTCAGTCACTGAATCCCATTACCCTCAGTCACTGCATCCCATTACCTTCAGACGCAGGATCCCATTTCCAACAGACACTGCATTCCATTTCCGTCAGTGACTGCTTCCCATTTCCATCAGTCACTGCATACCATTTCCATCAGTCACTGCATCCCAGTTCACTCAGTCTCGGCATCCCATTTCGCTCAGTCACTGCAACCCACTTCCCTCAGTCACTGCATCCCATTCCCCACAGTCACTGAATCCCATTAGCCTCAGTCACTGCATCCCATTACCTTCAGTCGCAGGATCCCATTTCCAACAGACACTGCATTCCATTTCCGTCAGTCACTGCATCCCATTTCCCTCAGTCACTGCATACCATTTCCATCAGTCACTGCATCCCAGTTCACTCAGTCTCGGCATCTCATTTCCCTCAGTCACTGCATCCCATTTCCCTCAGTCACTGCAACCCATTTCCCTCAGTCACTGCAACCCATTTCACAGAGTCACTGCAACCCATTTCACAGAGTCACTGCATCTCCTTTCCATCAGTCACTGCGTCCCATTTCACTTAGTCACTGCGTCCCATTTCCATCAATCACTGCATCCCATTTCCCAGTCACTGCATCCCATTACCATCAGTCACTACATCCCATTACCCTCAGTCACTGCATCACACTACGCTCAGTCACAGCATCCCATTTCCCTCAGACACTGCATCCCATTCCCATCAGTCACTGCATCCCATTTCCATCAGTCACTGCATCCCATTTCCATCAGTCACTGCATCCCATTTCCATCAGTCACTGCATCCCATTTGACACAGTCACTGCAGCCCACTTCACGCAGTCACTGCATCCCATTTAAGAGTCACTGCATCCCAAAACCGTCAGTCACAGCATCCCATTTCTCTCAGTCACAGCATGCCATTTCCCACAGTCACTGCATCTCCTTTCCCTCAGTCACTGCATCCCATTAACCTCAGTCACAGCATCCCATTAACCTCAGTCACAGCATCCCATTTCACTCAGTCACAGCATCCCAATTCACTCAGTCACAGCATCCCATTTCACTCAGTCACTGCATCCCATTCGCCACAGTCACCGCATCCCATTTCCCAAATACACGGAATCACCTTTCCCTCAGTCACTGCCTCCCATTACCCTCAGTCACAGCATCCCATTTCACCCAGTCACAGCATCCCATCTCCATGAGTCACTGCATCCCAGTTCACACATTCACTGCCGCCCATTTCACTCAGTCACTGCATCCCATTTCACTCAGACACTGCAACCCATTTCCCACAGTCACTGGATCCCATTTCCCTCAGTCACTGCATCCCATTAGACATAGTCATAGCATCCCAGTTTACTCAGTCACTGCAACCCAGTTCAATCAGTCTCGGCATCCCATTCCCCTCAGTCACTGCATTCCATTACCCTCAGACACAGCATGCCATTTCCCACAGTCACTGCATCTCCTTTCAATCAGTCAACGCATCCCATTTCCATCAGTCACTGTATCCCATTTCCCTCAGTCACTACAACCCATTTCCCGCAGTCACTACAACCCATTTCCCGCAGTCACTACAACCCATTTCCCGCAGTCACTACAACCCATTTCCCGCAGTCACTACAACCCATTTCCCGCAGTCACTACAACCCATTTCCCGCAGTCACTACAACCCATTTCCCGCAGTCACTACAACCCATTTCCCGCAGTCACTACAACCCATTTCCCGCAGTCACTACAACCCATTTCCCGCAGTCACTACAACCCATTTCCCGCAGTCACTACAACCCATTTCCCGCAGTCACTGCATCCCATTTCACTCAGTCACTGCATCCCATTTCACTCAGTCACTGCATCCCATTTCACTCAGTCACTACAACCCATTTCACTCAGTCACTGTATCCCATTACCCTCAGTCACTGCATCCCAGTTCACACAGTCACTGCATCCAATTTCACTGAGTCACTGAATCCCATTTCACTGAGTCACTGAATCGCATTTGTTGTTCTCACTTGAATGCAATGGTCATGAATCTCCTCCAATGGCTGGTCATGTATTTCCAATGCAAAATTTTACCAAGTTTTGATTTTCAATTTTGATGACGTGTGTTTCCTCTATTCTATAAGATGCTGCAATAAACTCAAATTTGACGAATCATAATTCAACCACCATTACCTACAGAGTTAATTTCATCAAACAGATCCAATTAGAATAGTCATATTCCCAAATCCTGATTCAAGTTTTTCTAATTATGGGCCACGTGGTTAAGAAAAAAGACACTTAGAATCAGAGAGATGTACAGTCGGGAAACAGATCCTTTGGCCCAATTTGTCTATGTTGACCAGATATCCTAAATTAATTTAGTCCCATTTGCCAGCATTTGGCCCATATTCCTCTCAACCCATCCTATTCATATACCCATCCACATGCCTTTTAAACGTACAAGCCTCCACCACTTCCTCTGGCAGCTCACTCCATACATGCACCACTATGAAAAAAATCCGGTCCATTTTAAATCTTCCCTCTCTCATTTTTAACCTATTCCCTCCAGTTTTGGATTCCAGCAACCCGGGGAAAAGATCTTGGCTGTTCGCTCTATCCACGTCCCTCGTAATTGTATAAACTTCTATATGGTCAGCCCTGAACTCCAAAGTTCCAAGAAATAGCTGCCTGTTCAAGCCCACGGTATACCTCCAACCTCCGATGCTCATAACATCCTTGTAGATCTTCTCTGAACCCTTTCAAGTTTACAACATACAACAACACAGCGCAGAACAGGCCCTTCGGCCCTCAATGTTGCACCGACATCCTTCCTCTCGCAAGGAGACCAAAATCGATTGCAGTATTCCAAAAGCAGCCGAGCCAACGTCCTATATGGCTGCTAAGTGATCTCCCAACTCCTATACTCAATGCACTGACCGATAAAGGCGAGCACACCAAATGTGTCCTTCATATCCTTTCTACCGGTGGCTGTACTTAGATGCAACTACGAAACTGCACTCCAGTGTCTCTTTATTAAGCAACACTCCCCACAACCTTGAGTGTAAACGTGCTGCCCTGATTTGCCTTTCCAAAATGTAGCACCTCACATTTGTCTAACCTCAACACCATCTGCCATTCCTCAGTTTATTGGCCCTTGTCAATGTCCCATTGTATTCTGAGGTGACCTTCTTGGCTGGCTACTACACCTTTAATCATTGGGAAACTTACTAACCACACCTTCTATTTTCATGTCCAAATCATTGCATCACTTCAACTCCCCCTCCCACTCCCTGAATGACATGTCCATCCTGGGCTTCTTCCAGTATCACAACCAAACCACCCAGAAACTGGAGGAGCAGCACCTCATATTCTGCCTCGGGAGCTTCCAACTCAATAGCCTCAATGTGGACTTGGCCACCCTCAAAATCTCCCCACCCGCCAGCCTCATCCCAAGACTAGTTCCTCCCCTCATCCCCGCCTCCATGACCTGTCCGCCTTCTCTCCCACCTATCCACTCCTCCCACCTCACTGACCAACTCCCACCACAGCTTGGAATTATTCTTCTTTTCACACTTCATCAGCTCGACGTTATTTCTAAAATCTATTTTGCAATTGTTGGAAAAAGTGAGATAAAGAGAAGTAAAAGAAGTTACATTCTTACCACTCGGGAAATCTCTGAATATTCTTCTGTTGAAAGGCCGCCAAGGAACGATGCAATTCTTTTGTCACAAACGCTGTGAGGGAGACATCTTTTTCGGTTCCACTAACTCCACCCTAAGGAAGAGAAACCCATCTAGTGACTTAAAGCATACTCTATTGTTGCCCAAGGTGGAGAGCTGGATGAACACAGCAGGTCAAGCAGCATCAGAGAAGCAAGAAAGCTGATGTTTCGGGACGAGACCCTACTTCAGAAAATTGGCGCTGGAGAATCTGAGATAACAAGGTGCAGAGCCGAATGATACTGCTTGGCCTGCTGTGTTCATCCAGCTTTACACCTTCTTATCTCAGATTCTCCAGCATCTGCAGTTCCTACTACCTCTATTGTTGCCCTTTCACTTTACTGAACTAATATGAGCCAGTAGTTTTGTTTAGGCTCGTGTAATCTTACGGTTATTGGCCTGTACAAAATCATGAATTAATTTTGATCGACTGACGGGAGGAGAGATGAATCTTACAGAAATTTTTGTTTTCTACCAATTTGCAGAGGGCATCGTGGGCGATTGAAGGACAGTGTTATTATCCTCCAGGTCTGTGGACTGCATCGCTACCAACTTGCCCATTTGCATATACATAAAATATTCATTATGTACCAATGAAACATAATAAACCAATACTGCGTACTAAAAACAACCCTCACATATCAATGGAAATTTAAATATTTATCATAGAGTTTGAAGGATTGAATTCAATGATACAAAGCAAAAACCAGTGAAGATGAGTGCAGTTGGTCAGCACTTTTGCCACTAAGTGGAGGTTGGCAGTTTGAGGCCACCCAGGAACAAGCAAGCTCTGTCTAACTCCAAGGGCAGCACGGTGGCTCAGTGGTTAGCACTGCTGACTCACAGCGCCAGGGACCCAGGTTCGATCCCACCGTTGGACGATTTTCTGTGCGGAGTTTGTACATTCTGCCTATGCCTGCATGGGTTCCTGCTGGGTGCTCTGGTTGCCTCCCACAGTCCAAAGATGTGCAGGCTCGGTGTATGGGCCATGCCAAACTTGCCCATTGTGTTTAGGGATGTGTAGATTAGGTGTGTTAGTCATGGGAAATGTAGGGTTACTGAGGAAAGGGTCGGGGGATGAGTCAGGGTGAGACGCTCTTTGGAGGGTGGCCGTGGAACACTTGGGTCAAAAGGGGCTTGTTTCCACACCGTAGGGATTCTATGATATGGAAGTATCTTTTGAAGTGGACATTCGTGGGTATGCTATAACAGAGACCTTGAAATACTGCACAACAAATATTTGGAACTCGACTGTCAATTCAGACATAGCATCAAAAAAGGTCATGGAAGTTGTCACCGATATAAAGCAGGATTGATGAAAATCCAGCAGGAAATGGTGTCAGAAGGCACTGTATCTTTTATTCATCTCCAGTTATTTTGTCCAAGGCACTGGATGCTGGCAGGATTGAAACATTTAAGAAATGCTTCACAAATCACATATAAGGACCTGCACATCTTTGAACAATGGGAGGAAACTGCAGCACCTGGCGGAAGCCCCTCGCAGATGCGGGGAGGACGTGTCAATTCCACACAGATAGTTACCCAAGACTGGAATCTCAATTGGCTCCCCAGTGCATGAGCAGCTCTAACCACTGAGCAACTACCTTGCCCAGAAGGAGTTTTATAAGCGCATACATTATTTCCATTGAGACAGATCCAATCCTCTATGTCCAATCAAAATAACATATTGTAGATATCATGACAACAATCATAAATGATTTTGAACAAGTAAATCAAAAAACTTGAAATAGTTTCCAAGCCTAAATACTAGATATGTTGCAGTTAAGATGAAAAGTGCAACAATGAGTTCATCACGACAATTTCTTGTAGGGCTCTGCCTGTGCAGGCTATGACAAGAAAACCGGTCGAATCATCTAAGAAGTCCAGTGAAGTCTTCCTGATATCGGATATGACTAACTGCTCTTTCCCAGGGTTCATTTGTCAAGACGATTCCCATTTGGCAGCAGTCAGTGTTGTTAACTGCACATCTCACCTTATTACTATACAGCTTCCTATCCTACTACCCGTTGTGAGGAGATTAGATTCTAAGAACTTACGACATGGAAGTCAGAGCTCACTCCTTGCTTCTCCTGCCTGGGTGGAGTTGGAAGCCAAAGCTACCTACAGAGGGTCCTGAAAGGAGACTCCTAAGGATCTTGTTATTTCTCCCACAGTGAAATGCCTACTGGCACTGCACTGTAGGGAGGTGCACCTGCAGTGAGCTCAAAATCCCTAACAGTTTGCTCTAGGTGCTGAGGCCAAATGATTAACGTGATGGATTGCAGGTCAATTCACATATCTGGCATACTGTGAAACAGCTGGACCTGCCTATCCATGGTAGCTGCCATTCTGTCACTGGATACAGCCAGATGATTATATCCTTCAGTCCCCAGAGTACCAACTACACTTTTGCAGCTTCTGGGCTATGAGGGCCTTCATCTTGGACAGCCTATAATTTCTCAGGGTATGGTTCATGGGCACCTGTTGAATGGCTTCCCCATGTCTACAGATGCTGCCATTTGACAATGGCCAACTTCTCAGACCAGCATGGTACATCTCTGATCCACTTACAGGACACTTCAAAATTGCACTACAGAACACAATGACAACTATCATTTTACTGCTGTTATTTGATACAGGAAAAGCCACCAAGTCGTCAGACCAGGCCTGGGTGCAGCTCAAGTGTGTTCATTTGCTTTTTTAGCACTCACTCAGTGTTGCAGCATCCCTGCTTTGCTTCTTAGTGCATATTGAAAGACAAGCATCTGGTCTTGCTGGTGAGCTGCCCTTATTTGGGGGGCAGCACGATGGCTCAGTGGTTAGCACTGCAGCCTCACAGCACCAGGGACCCAGGTTCAATTCCAGCCCTGGGCGACTGTCTGTGTGGAGTTTGCACATTCCCCCCGTGTCTGCGTGGGTCTCCTCCAGGCGCTCCAGCCTCCTCCCACAGTCCAAAGATGCGCAGGCTAGGTGGATTGGCCATGCCAAATTGCCCATAGTGTTCATGGGTGTGTGGGTTATTGGGGGATGGATCTGGGCGGGATTCTTCAAGGGCAGTGTGGACTTGTTGGGCCGAAGGGCCTGTTTCCACACTGTAGGTAATCTAACCTATTCAAGGAGGAAAACAATTTTGCTATATAACGCACACTGTATCCTACATCAAATTCTCACCTGCACCACATGCCAGCAGCTTTTACACAGTAAACGCAATGGCTGTACCACAAGTAAATGGCCATATCTCAAAGTCTAAGAGGCGTAGTCCTTACTGATGCCCGTGGAGGCATTCCATAGGCAGGGGGCCCCAGCATAGTCATCAAGATCAGTCTCCTAGATCAGTGCATGTGCTTGGCCATAGTTGGCGTCACTATCTTGGTGTCATTATCTAACTAAAAAGTTTAAAAAAAAACTGACATGCAGGATTGCAGAAACACCAGGCTTTGGGTGTGGTGATGGTGCCATTGATTTTGTAGTCAAAATCCTGGAATTTTCTTCGAAATGACATTGTGGGTCAACCTACGGTCCATGTTCTGCAGCGGTTCAAGGCAACAACTCACCACCACCTTCAAGGTCAACTAGGCAATAAATGCTGGTCACCAACACCCATGTTCTACAAGTGAATAATAAACACTGCTACAGGAGGCAACTTCCATATCTGCGATCGTGGTGCTAAAACGGGCGCCTCTATATAGCTGACATAATATACACAACCCTCTGCTTCAGTTAACCAAGTTATGTACCCTAACTCAAAACAGTGAACAAATGACTTTTTTCCCCCCAGCAGATGCCACTGTTGTTGGAGACTATTGATTACGCAAAAATTGACATTAACTGCAACATCAATGCAGCTGGATAATCTGGAAGAGCGCAATGCCAGATCCAGTGCCCTGAAATTAATTGCAAAAGATGCTAAATTCCACATTTTCTTCAGCAAGTCTGCAGTTGGAGTGCTGTCCTGATATACCTGGTTGAGGCCAGATGGGTGGTTCAGCAAGCCTGCAGATAGAGAGCTGAACGGATACAACTGGACAAGGCCAGATGGGTTGGTATTTTCTAGTTTGTAACTTTCACTGATGTGATTGCCAACTTCTTCTCTGACCACCGTCTCCTAATGGCTTGTTGTCAGGTACAAGACAGCCAGAGTGTTATTGGGGCTCATAGACCTATGCAATAAATTGTCGATACCAAAAACCACAGGGAAACGTGAAGAAATCGCAAGGATTGGAGAACAAAAATTGGTGGTATAATGAATAGTGAAGGAGATTATAATGAGAGATCTTAGAACATAGAACAGTACAGCACAGAACAGGCCCTTCAGCCCACAATGTTGTGCCGACCAATTGATCAATTGAATTGTTGGGCTGAGGAGTGCCACATGGAGTTTAATTTAGATAAATGTGAGGTTTTGCATTTGGTAAGACAAACAATGGCAGGACTTATACAATTAATGGTAGGGCCCTGGGTAGTGTGGTTAAACACTAGGGGTTCAGTACAAAATTCTCACAAGTAGACATGGTGGTTAAGAAAGCATTTAGCACACTTGCTTTCATTGTTCAAATCTTTGAGTACAGGAGTTGGGACGTCACATTAAAGTTGTATAGGACATTGGCGAGGCCTTTTCTCAACTACTATGTGCAGTTCTGATCACCCTTTTATTAGAACATTATTATTAAGCTGGAGGGGATTCAGGAAAGATTTACCAGGATGTTGCCAGGAATGGAGGATTTGAATTATAAAAATAGACTAAAAAGGCTGGGACTTTATTCACTGGCTTGAAAAACCATGAGGGACATAGTTAAGGTGGAAAAGCAAAGGTCTTTTGACTAGGGTGGAGGTCAAAGCTACGGTGCATATTTTTAAGGTGATAGGAGAAAAATTTAAAAAAGGACACGAGGGGCAACTTCCTTGCTTTGTTTTAAACATAGTGGCTCACGTGGAATGAACTTCCAGAGAAAGTTGTAGATGCAGGTACAGTTACGACATTCAAAAGACATTTGGATAACTGCATCATTAGAAAAAGTTTGGAGGAAAATGGACCAAACACAGGCAGGTGGGGCTAATTTATTTTGGAAATATGGTTGGTTGGACCAAAGAGTCTGTTCCCACTCTGTATGCCTCTACGACTCTATCTAATGTTAGCAAATGATCATCCTGCTCTTTTACCATTACGGTACCATCCCTACCTCTGAGTCCATGGTTATTACACAAACATCTAGGACAAAGACTTTGACTGATAACACCATATTTAATGATCTCAGTAATAAAGGTAGTGCTAAGCTACCAAAAGACCCAAATTATTTTCATTTGAGGTCAAAATGAAATGGTCCACTCCGATAAATCCAGTTCGATGTTTACACATTGTTATAGAAGACATAAGCAAACAGACCAGGCCCAACACGACACCACCCAAGGCCCCTCCACAACCACCCACCCAGCCACACAGCATCTGCCCACACAGACAATGCCACCAGCACCTCCACCCCAAGCCCCCCACCTGCAAGCACACTGTCAACTACATAGACACTGACAATCATACCATGATGAATTTGGGAGACCAGACCCCCCAACCTCCGACCCAAGGAAAACCTCAATGCTGCGAGACAAAAACTCCCAAAAGCCGACCGGAGCAGCTGTTCGCAAATCAATGGGCGTCTGATAAGAGGGAGGTTTGCAAAAGTGCAAAAGCAAAAGTTCAGAGTCATTATGTTCCTGTTAGAGTAAAAGGTAAGCCTGGTAGAGAACCAGGGATGAATAAAGGTACTAAGGTTCTAGTCAAGAATAAAGAATCACAGCAGATATAAACAACTGGGTTCAAGTGAGTCTCTTGAACAGTAAAGAGTGTAACAGCATTCCTGAGCAGGAGATCAGGAATGCAAAGAGAGGACATCAGATAGCCTTGACAAATAAGGTTAGGGACAAACCATAGAATTTTACAAGTACATTAAGAGCAAGAAAACAACTAGAGAGACAGCAGGTCCCCTTAAAAGACAAAGAGGTTGTCTTTGTATTAAACCTCAGGAGATGGGAGATATTAAATAAATATTTAGCATCAGTTTTTACTGCAGAGAAAGAAATGGAGGTCAGAGAACTTAGAGAAATAAATACCAATGTTTTGAAAACCGTTCACATTGTTATAACATTAATTTGCGAACAGCCACTCCAATCAACCTCCGAAAGTCCCCGTCCCGCAGCACCAAAATCCTCCTTACTTGAGTCAAAAGCTGGAAAGTCCGGCCCCCCAAACCCACCATGGCAGGACCGTTAACTACATAGACACTGACAATGTGCCCACAAATGGAAAGCTCAGAATGGAGGCGCCGGCACCACCATCCGCATGAACAGATGCTCCACGGCTGAATGGGTGGCCACGGAAGGGCCCCGAGCAATGCCACGCCGGGCCCGCTCTGCCCACCCATGTCCTCTATAACAATAGTGCTAGAGGCCTTAGAAAATATCGGGGTGGATAAATCCACAGGACTTTGTGGGTAGATAGGGAAGAAACTGGGGGTGGGGGGGGTGGCTTGCAGAAATACTTGTATCATCTATGAACGTAAATAAGGTGCCAAATAACTGGACAATGGTTAATGTTGCACCTTTAAGAAGGGATGTGAGGAGAAGCCTGGGAACTGCAAACCTGTGCATCTGACTGTGGTGGTGGATAAGTTGTTAGAAGTGATTTGCAAAGATAGGATTTAGTGCATTGAGAGGCAAGGAATGATTGGAGATAGTCAGCACGGTTTTCTACAATGGAAATAGCATCCAACAAACTTCACTGAGTTTTTTTTTGAGTAAGCAAGATGATTGACAAAGGCAGAATGGCAGACATCATATGGGAGTTGGGACGTTATAGACATTGTTGTTGAGGCCTTTTCTGGAGTAATGTGTCCAGTTCCAGTCATGCTGTTATAGGAAGGATATCATTAAGCCGGAGGAAGTTCAAAGAGATTTAACAGGATGTTGCCAAGAATTGGGGGGGGGGGAAGAGAGAGAGAGAGAGAGAGAGAGAGAGAAGAGAAAGAATCTGGGGTTATAAGGAGAGGCTGGATAATCAGGAATTTTTGGGAGCACAAGGGGTTGAGAGGTGACCTTATAAAAGTTTATAAAATAATGAGAGGTGTAGATAAAGTGAATAAGAGATGTCGTTTCCCTATGGGGGGGGTTTTCAAGACTAGGGGGCATATTTTTCACAGGAGAGGAGAGAGGTTTGAAAAAGGCTCAAGAAGCATTTTTTAAAAATTTTATAGACACAGTGGCTCATGTATGGAATGAATTTCCAGAGGAGGTGGAGCATGTGGCTACAGTTACAATGTTTCAAAGACATTTAGATAAGTACATGAATAAGAAATTTTGGAACACTATGGGCCAAGTGCAGGCAGCTGGGACTAGTTCAGTTTGGGATTATGTTAAGCATGGACTGAACGGTCTGTTTCTGAGCTGTATGACTCAATAACAACCTTGGAGAAAAATGGAGGCTAGATATGGGGTATTTATGGCAAGAAGTCTGTGGACTTGCTGAAAGTAGAAGCAGGAGAGAGAATGTACAAAGAAATAGTTGGTGAATTGGGGCTACTTTTATTACCCAGGATGATCCAAGTAACAGCTGGTCTCGATAGAAAAAACTAGAACGTATGGGCACTTGGTCCTGCCAGATCTGATGATGAAAGGGTAAATCAGACATGCATCGGATATTCTGATTTGCATTCTTTAGACCTGAGGGGGCAAAGATGGGTACCATGCCAGGGAGATGTTAAGAACAAAGAAAAGTGCTCAGGATAAAGACATCAAAAATGTGTAAAATGCGCATCTGAGGAAGCATTATGATGAGTGAAATACCAAAACTCAAGGCATTTGGAGGTTTGAAATGCAGCCATAAAATAATTTGGGGTTCCATGGACAGGCACAGAAGGAAGATCTTTCTGTCCTCTATTTCGCACAAAATTCAGCACTTCAACCTTTATAGCACAGCAGGAAATCATTTTACATTTCTTTATGCAAAGCACAAAAAAGAGACACTGGAAAAGATTGTGGTGTGGGTTCAAAATATAGCAATCTGCTCAACGAAACCTATTTCCATTTGTGTGCCAATTAGAACCAGAAACACAGCCAGTAATGAAGTACATATAAAAGGGGAGAGATGCCTAAAAACAAAATACATGAATAAACTGAAGGTTATTCTTACTTTGATTCTTCAAATTAAAGTTACTTCATATGCACAGGCTTACAACACAAATAGATAGGCATTCTGTGGTCAAAAACAAGGCTCTTGAATGGCATGTTGCCTCCCAGGTGCACAGGTCAGGGATGTCTCACATCGACTGCAGGACATTCTGAAGGGGGAGGGTGAATGGCCAGCTGTCATAGCGCACATAAGCACCAATGATGTACGAAAAAAAAAAAATGGGTTGACACCCTACAAGCAGAATTTAGGGAGTTAGAAGCTAAGTTAAAAAGTAGGACTGCAGAGGTAGCAATCTCAAGCTTGCTACCAGTGCCACGTGCCAGTCAGAGTAGAAATGAAAGAATAAGTAGGATAAATGAGCAGCTTGACAGATGGTGCAGGAGGGAGGGGTTCAGATTTTTGGGACAGGTTCTGGGAGCGGTGGGACTATTACAAAATCGGACTGTCTACACCTGGGCAGGACTGGAACCAATGTCCTAGGCGGTGCTTTTGCTAATGCTGTTAGGGAGGGTTTAAACTAAATGTGGCAGGGGGATGGGAACCAAATGAGAAGGTTAGTGGACAGTACGGAGGTAGTAACTAAAGCCGGTAAGGAACTAAATAATGAAATCAGTATGACTAACGGGAAGAGTAGGCAGAGAGCAGATGATGAACACAAAAGGGTCAGGTGGTCTGAGGTGCATTTGTTTTAACATGCAAGTGTAGTAGGTAAAGTAGATTAATTTAGGGTTTGGATTAGTACCTGGGAGTATGTTATTGCTATTACTGAGACTTGGTTGAGGGAAAGGCAAGACTGGCAGCTAAATATCCCAGGATATAGATGCCTCAGGCAGGACAGACAGAGGGGCAAAAGGGGTGGAGAAGTTGCATTACTGGTCAGAGAGGATATCACAGCTGTGCTGAAGGAGGGCACTGCGGAGGACTCAAGCAGTGAGGCAATATGGGCAGTGCTCAGAAATAGGAAGGGTGTGGTAACAATGTTGGGGCTGTACTACAGGCCTCCTAACAGCGTTCGTGAGACAGAGGGACAAATACGTAGACAGACTATGGAAAGATGTAGAAGCAACAGGGTGGCGACGTGAGATTTTAATTTTCCCACATTCACTGGGATTCACTTAATGTTAGGGGTTTAGAAGGAGCAGAATTCGTAAGGAGCATCCAGGAGAGTTTTCTCAAGCAGCATGTAAATAGTCCAAGTCGGGAAGGAGCCATACTGGGCCTGGTGTTGGGGAATAAGCCTGGCCAGGTGGTTGAAGTTTCAGTAGGGGATTACTTTGGGAATAGCGATCACAATTCCATAAGTTTTAGAATACTGATAGACAAAGACGAGAGTGGTCCTAAAGGAAGAGGAAGAGTGCTGAATTGGGGAAAGCCCAACTATAGCAAAATTCAGCAGGTGCTGGGGAATGTGGATTGGGAACAGCTGTTTGAGGGTGGATCCACATTTGATATGTCGGAGACTTTTAAACAGAAATAGATTAGAGTGCAGACAGACATGTCCCTGTGAAAAGGGGGGACAGAAAAGGGGGAGGGAACCAGAAAGGGGGGAGGGGACCAGAAATGGGGGACGAGGGAACCATAGGTGACAGGTGATATTGTGAGACTAGCAATGAGGAAAAAGGAAGGATACTTAAGGTCTAGGCGACTGAAAACAAGACGAAGCTTTGGAAGAATATTGGGTAAGTAGGACCAAGCTGAAACGAGGAATTAAGAGGGCTAAAAGGGGTCATGAACTATCTTTAGCAAACAGGGTTAAGGAAAATCCCAAAGCCTTTTATTCATACATAAGGAGCAAGTGGGTAATGAGAGAAAGGGTTGGCCCACTCAAGGACAAAACAGAGAAAAGTTCAGCGAGGAGTCAGAGAAAATGAGTGAGATTCTTAATGAGTACTTTGCGTCAGTATTCACCGAGAGGGACATGACAGATGTTAAGGTTAGGGATAGATGTTTGATCGCTCTAGGTCATATCGGCATGGACATGAAGGGGAAAAAAAGGAAGTGTTGGGTATTCTAAAAGGCATTAGGGTGGACAAGTCCCCAGGTCCAGATGGTCAAGGCGGCATGCTTTCATTTATCGGACAGGGCAGTGAGTACAAGAGTTGGCGGGTCATGTTACAGTTGTATCGGACTTTGGTTCAACGACATTTGGAATAATTCATACAGCTCTAGTCACCACATTACCAAAAGGATGTGGATGCTTTGGAGAGGGTACAGAGGGGGCTCACCAGGATAATGCCTGGTATGGAGGGCGCCAGCTATGAAGAGAGGTCGAGTAGATTAGGATTACTTACATTAGAAAGACGGACATTGAGGGGGGACCTGATTGAGGTCTACAAAATCATGAGAGGTATAGACAGGGTGGATAGCAAGAAGCTTTCTCCTCCCAGAGTGGGGGACTCAATTACTAGGGGTCGCGATTTCAGGGTGAGAGGGGAAAAGCTTAAGGGAGACGTGTGGGAAGTTCTTTACAGAGGGTGGTGGGTGCCTGGAACGTGTTGCCAGCAGAGGTGGTAGAGGCAGGCACAATATCATAATTTAAGATGTATCTAGACAGATACATGAATGGGCAGGAAGCAGAGGGATACAGATCCTTGGAAAATAGGTGACAGGTTCAGATAGAGGATCTGGATTGGTGCAGACTTGGAGGACTGCAGGGCCTGTTCCTGTGCTGTAATTTTCTTTGTTCTTTGTTCTTTTTTCAAAGCACTGGCCATTTTCACCTACTCGTACCACTTCTGCATCCGCAAAACCGCAGCAAGTCATGTAAAGTCAGGTACACAAACAAATGAGGATTTTTGACAGTAATAAACAAGCAGGCTGGAACCTTTCTCCACTAGAGTGTAGGAGGTTAGAGGTGACCTTAAGGTTTATAAAATAACGAGTGGTATAGACAAAGTGAATGGCAAGAATCTTTTCCCTAGGCAAGGGGCTTTCCAAGAATTGGAGGCATATTTTTAAAATGAGAGAACAAAGATTTCAAAAGGCATGAGGGTTTTTTAAAAATATATCCAATTTGTGAGTGGAATGAACTGCCAGAAGTGGAGGAGGATGCGGACCCAGTCACAACATTTAAATAAATACACGAATAACAAATGTTTGGAGGGATACAGGCCAAGCAAGGCAGGTGGGACACGTTCGGGATTATAGTCAGCATGGAGTAATTGGACTGAACGGTCTGTTTCTGTGCTGTATGACTCCAAATCTCTATCTGACATCGACTCACATAGATCCACACTTGGAAAACTAACTTACTTTTCTCGTTGCAGAATTACAGTTTTATTTCTGAGATCCAGCATTTGCAGTACTTTAAAGCACTAAGAGGTGCATGACTAAAAGAAGAAAATTAATATTCAACAGTCGTGGCAGAATCAGTCCAAGTACCTTTTAAACCATTTTCCCCTCTCAACCTAAACCTATGCTGCCTAGGTTGGGACTCCCCTACCCTTGGGAAAACATCTTGGCTATTCACCCAATCACAACTCTCTTGATATTATAAATTTCAAATAAGGTCACCCCTTGGCCTCAGACGCTCCAGGGAAAATAGTCCCTGCCTATGCAGCCTCTACCTGTAGCTCAAAACCTCCAACCCAGGCAACATACTTAATCTTTTCTGCATCCTTTCAAGTTGAACAACTTTCCTATATCTTTCCTATAGTAAGACGACTAGAACTAAACGCAGTATTCCAAAAGTGGCCTAACCAATGTCCTGTATAGCTGCTACATGACCTCCTGACTCCTATACTAAATATACTTACCAATAAAGGCAAGCGTACCAAATGCCTTCTTCAGCACCCTGTCTAGTTGTGACTCCACTTTCAAGGAACTATGAATCTGCACCCTAAGGTCTCTTTGTTCGACAACACTTCCCAGGACCATATTATTAAGTGCATAAGATAAAATGTAAAAGTAAAATGCAAAAAGAAATTGGAAGATAATACCTGCACTTAAAATTCAGTCCCAGTTTTGCAATTATACATTGTCTTTACATTGATACAATGCTGTGATGAAATCTACAGCAATTTAGGAAGTGGAACAAGGGTTGGGTACAGGATGAGAATTTCTTTGCTGTAAAAGTGGAGATATATAAAACCATGGTATCATCTCTGTAAGAGAATGTAATTATAGTGTACAATGTTTACTCACTATAACGGTTAGGATGGGCAAAAATTGAAAAATCTTGTTTTCATTTTTTTTCCCAAACACACTAGTGATGGTCTGATCTTAGCAAAGTCTGAAAAAGATTTTTTTGTTTCTTACCCACTGACTTGATATGCTTTTTACTTCATCTAAAGTGGACTTTTAAATATCAAGTCTTTTTGCAGGATTATACACTAACATTCGGTCTGCAACATGTTTTAGCAACTTCAAATTTTATTCCATATTTGCAGTTAAGAAAATAAAACAAAATCCATGCCTGTCATAGTTTATGAGCACAGTAACACTATTTTTATCATCATAGAATCTCTATAGTGTAGAAACAGGCCCTTCGGCCCAACAAGTCCACACCAAGCCCCAGAACATCCCACCAAGACCCATCCCCCTTATCACCCACCTAATCACATCCCTGAACATTACGGGCAATTTTAGCATAACATGCTGTATGTCCTGCAATGTTCCTCAAGCTCCATGCTGTGTTGTCTCTGATTCCAGTATCTGCAGTTTGTTGCTATCTCTAAATTAGAATACGTTGTATTCATCAGGGAGCTTGACTAACCAGTATAATGAAATCAGTATAATGAAAATAATACAATGTATAGGGGCATCCTCAAATCCGATTGCTAGACTACAACCATGAAAACTATCCTGATCTTGCCGGTGCTATCTGATTCTTTTTCCAACAAAATCTCTCGGTGGACCAATTTTGATAAGATGCTACTAACTGGGCTAAATAAATGATGCATGCACAAAACACTCCACGGCTCCAATAATCCAAAAACAGTCCACAATTGTAGCCTCACTGAATTAGAAACAAAACACAGAAATTGCTGGAAGCGCTCAGCAGGTCTGGCCGCAACTGTGAAGAGAAATCAGAGTTAATGTTTCGGATCCAGTGACCCTTCCTAGACGCAAACAGGAGGATTGAAATAGGTAAAGAATAAAATAGCATTTTGTGCAGAACACAGTCACAATAAAAACTTCTTCCATTATATATCTGGACTTGTAGCTTTGAAAAATCAGAACTGAAAATACAGATGGGATCGATCAGCAGCTACAAGCACCTTGTTTAGCATTTTGAAACATACGCTTCAGAATGGTTACAGTCTCCTTATTTCAAACTGTTTCTGAAAGCATAGCTGGGTGTTTTTGTATCAATAATTCAAAAACAATTACTTACTCCTCATAAGCCATATTCAATAAACCGTGGGAGGTTATTGTTCACAACATTGCAGAGTAGCTCAGGTGATTGCTGGAGCAATTCATTATAGGGTCAGGTGACCTCTGCAATTGAACAAGTGTTATACAGAAAACTGAGTACTTTCAGATCAGGACAGTTTTTAAAAAGGTTTGATATGTAAAATACTTAAATTGGCATTTCCTCCCTTTATAGCCCCGCTGGTAAAACTTTTAAAGAATAAAAAAGTGAAATACAACAGCTCTCCACAGAGGTTACAAACCACATTTTGGGTCACCTAGCTACTGTAATTAGCAAATTTAAAAGCTCTGACACCACAAAAGATTATAAATGCTTGCCACTTCCTTTTTACTGAAGAGAACAGCAAGAGTGCAGGCAAAGAAAACTACATGGTTAAGATCATTTCTTTCATTGAGGCTACAATTGTGAACCGCTTAAATGATTGGAACCTTAGAATGTCCCGCACATGCATCACGCATTCAGCCCAACTGCTGGCAGCTTACAGAAATCAACCAAGAGATTTTGGGAAAAACAACAAAAAGGCACCAGCAAAATCAGGGCAGCTCCCATGACTGTAATCCAGGAACCAGATCCATGGATACCCCCATACTTAATGCTTTTTACACTGGCTAATCAAGCTCCCTGACGCCAATAATGTATTCAGCCCACCCATGTTGATCACCAGGATCCTTAGCTTATGTTGTGTACTTGATATGGCTCAGATACCAGTTGGATGTAACAATTAGTATCTGCATCCTTCAGCTAAGGCAGGTGCAAAAACAAGAGTGCACCCGGAAAAAAAAAGCATACTTTTTTTTGGAATGGCAGGAGATACAGTGTAGGAGAAAGATGAAAAATACGGGATCTGCACAAATTACCACTTATTTCTGTCTTCTTGCTTGAATACCATTCCAATACATTTAGTCCAAGACTCTCAGGTGAAGAATGCCCACTTGAGAGAATTATCAGAGACCCTGGAATGCAGAGGGAGCTAAATTCTTCCTAGGCGCATTGGCTAAACGAAATCAGAAGAAAACAGTTGTCAACACTCTACTGAATTCAGCTGGCTGTCTTTCCTTAGTATTCAGATGCAATGTGTGATGAAGGTTCATGACATCACTTGGGAACTTGGATTTTAAAGTAGACGAACAATGGATTTTAATTCTTTGTAGAACATTTTATTTTAAAAAAAGAATCAAAGATCATTTAAGGGTGTTAAAAACACCATTTCTAAGTCACGTAAGTTTAGCTAAATGACAGGAAGACCCCTTCAAAGCTTTGAACACGAGTTTAAGAAACCCATGTTAAGTAATAATTAGGCCGAGTTAGCACTGGTTTTAAGATCGGGGATCAACTAAAGCAATATCAGGCCAATGCAAAGAAGTGTGTGGAAAGAAACCAGACAACAATCTATGCCAGCTCAGTAAGGTAATTTAGTGTGGAATTAGTACTGATGCTTCAGGTTTCGGTGTCTAAAGTTTATTGCTGGTGGCAAAAGGGAAGAATCTTTTTAGTTTTGGTAATGAGTTAGTTCCAATAGCTCTTGTAAACTGTTATAGTTGGTGACTTTTGCATAATAAACTTGTCCAAAAAGTACACTGGTAGCCTCATGTGACTGACCTCCACACTGTGAATAAAGAGGGGAAAAAAAGGAAGAAAATGCATGACCTGTCAAGCCAGGCCTCACTCTGGGATCTGACTCATCAGTGCTACTAACAGCAAAGATCAAAATACAATGTATTTAAATGAACAAGACAATGGCTGCAATAGGTATCTTTGGGGCAATGACGTACAATTGGTAACAAATTGGGGATAACAAAATGTGGAGCTGGATGAACACAGCAGGCCAAGCAGCATCTTAGGAGCACAAAAGCCGACGTTTCGGATCTAGACCCTTCATCAGAATGCACAGTTATAAAGAAAGAGGTCTTCTCCAATTATTTGAATGCTAAATATATTTACATCCGGTGGGCAACTTCAGGTACTCTTATAGCATGTCTGTACATAACAGCATGAAATTCCATAATCCTTATTGCACATAATAGGAACACATGGTATTGAATGTATTAGTATAAGCTAAGCATTGGTTAAAATGTAGAAAAGAGTCAGGACTAATGGGGCATCTTCACTTTAGAAAGACATAACTAACAATGTCACAAGGATCAGTCTTGGGGTCTCAATTATTTGCAGTCTATACTAATGATTTGGAGAAAGGACAGACTGTAACGCACAGAAGCATAGAAAAAGTGCATTAACTTTTAAAAGGGAGCACATGCACTGCTTTCCCCATAGCACTTTACAAACACCAAATTCTAACGTCCTGCCTTCCAATCCACAAGTACTCTACCCAACTCCACACACAGTTGTCAAAAATATGGCAGATGGAGTTTAATGTAGGGCAATGAGGTCATGCACTTTGGCAGGAAGAATCAAAAGACAGACTACTGAAATGAAAACAGATTCCATACGAGCACAGCAGAGAGTGATGTGGATGTTCTTGCACTTCATGATTATGGATTCAACACAAAAACATTAGCAGGTATAGCAGGTAATTAAGATGGCAAACAGAATCTTGATATTTATTACTTGGAGGTTGGAATTTCAATAATAGTGAGGTCTTGTTGCAATTGTATTTGGCATTTGTTTGACTTGGTTTGATTTATTATAGTCACATGTACTCAAGTACAACAAAAAGCTTCATTCTGCAAGCAGTACAAGGAGACCATAGCAAGCAAGGACATACAGATTATAGGGTGCTTAGACAGAGCAAGGCATACAGGTCACAACTGCACAGGAGGTGCACAAAGCAAGAACATCATTTAAAGTTACAGAGTCCATTCAACAGTCTAACAGTGGCAGGCAAAAAGGTGTACTTAAACCTCCTGGTGTGTGGGTTCAAGCTTCTGTACCTTCTGCCTAATGGAAGAGATTCTGAGAGAGCATTACTGGGATAGGAGCAGTCTTTGATTACTTTAGCAGCCTTTCTGCAGCAACGAGAAGTATAAACGGAGTCCACGGATGGGAGGTTGACTTCTGTGATGGCGTGGGCTATGCACACAACCTTCTTTAGTTTCTTGCAGTCCTGGGCACAGCAGTTGCTGTACTAGGTCATTATGCACCCAGATAGCATGCTTTCTGTAGTGCATCTCATCCATGCCCCACTGACAGTATTGATGTGACTGTGACTGACAAGCTGAATCTTCCTCACCTCAAGTTGCAAAAAGCGCATTGACCTATCAATTACTTTGATTTCCATCACAAATCTCCTATGACCTTACCTCCAATTACCTCTACTTTGCTATTGCCTTTCCCTCTCCAGTAGCCAAGGGTCCAGACGTATCTTCCAGTGAAGCAGCGCTTCACTTGTACTTCCCACAATCTAGTCTACTGCATTTGCTGCTCTCAATGTGGTCTCTTCTGTACTGGGAAAATGAAGCATAGACTGTATGACCACTTCACAGAATATCTATGTTCTGCCCACAAAAAAGACCCTGAGCTTCCAGTGGCCTGCTGCTTCAACACACCATGCTGTTCCCTGGCCAGCATCTGTCTCAGCCTTGCTGCAGTGTTCCAGTGAAGCTCACTGTAAGCTGGAAGAGCAATACCTCATTTTCAACTTGGGGATCCTGCAACCTTCTGGACTTGATATCGAGTTCAATAATTTTAGGGCCTAAACTCTCCCGTGTCCTAGCCACTTACCTCCACCCACCAGGGCCTGTTATCACATGGCGACAGCAAGAACTGCTGATGCTGGAGTCGGCGTCAATACCGTGTGGAGCTGGGGGAATGCAGCAGGCCGGGCAGCATCGGAGGAGCAGGAGAGTTGGTGTTTCGGGTCGGGAACTTTGATCGGGACTGGCGAGGAGGAAGGAAGTTGGGAAATAAATGATCTGTTGTATCAGTTGCTCCCAATGTGGCCTTTGCATTAGTAACCGATTTGCGGAGCGTCTGCCACAACCTGTCAATCAACCTTCCTACCTATCACCATCCCAGCTATCTTCTCATCTCCTCTCCCACCCCCCCACCTCTATTTATGTCCCAGCTCCCTTCCCCCCCTCCCAGTCCTGGTGGAGGGTCTTGACCCGTGGTGTCGACTCTCTTGCTCCTCTGCTGCCCGACCTGCTGTGTTCCTGCAGCTCCACACTGTGTTGACTTGTCGTCACATAGTCTGCCATTACATGCTACCAATTGTTGTCACTATCGGTCCCCATTATCCAACTGCTCTTATCTCTTTGGACTCTACCCTAACCTATCATTTACTCCTTACCCTCTCCACCCCAACCTATCTTCTGTATATAAACAGACATTTTCCTAGCAACAACCAGTTCTGAGGAATGGTCACTGGACCCAAAATGTTACAGATGCTGCCAGACTGCGGAGTTTTCCAGCAACTTTTATGTTTGTTCCTGTCCAGTACCTTTCCTGTTGCTTTGTTTTATCCATTCCCTCCTAAGATCAGGCAGTTTGTTCATTTTACTTTACCCGTTGCAGTGCCCTGTTCTATCCCTTGGACTTTTCAATGGTTTTGTCCTGAGTCTATTAATTCCTCCCTTACTTTATCACTGTACAGATTAAAATGAAGCCCAACCTCCATTAAATATTTTCCTGTCAACCAAAGTATCTAATTTTTATGGGACTGATATCTGAACCACATCTTTCTTCTAACTTTCCCTCAGACTAACACTACCTCAGCCTTGTTTCTCACTAAAACAAAATTAGTCGTATGACTCAACAAAGTTTTCTTCCATCCCTGCACGAAATTAAGTCACCAAACAAATTTCTAAAATGTCAAATGCAAGTTACAAACTGAGTTGCTCTGACAGAAACCAAAACATAACCTGGTGATTTTTTTTCTTTTTGAAAAATATCAAATCTTTCCCCTCCCCAACTGATTTTCCTATTTAGAAAACCCAGAATACAAATTGTAAAACATTATTCCTTTATCTGTTCTCATTCATTTACCAAAATTGCATATGTGTTGAAATTGTTTCAATTTAGAGTCCTTTAAGGGGAACAAATTTGCTAAATAACATTTGATGATCTTAGTCTTGTCATTCTCCTCATCCTCCTCTCCACCGCACCCGCCCCCCCCCCCAACTCACCGAGGGTTACTGACTGCATCTGTTCTTGCATCTCACCCAGCTTTAAACCCTAATGCTTTGATCCCTGAAGGTTTGAACAAGAGCAAAATATCCCCCTCCCCCTCTCTGTTAGCCTGTCCCTTTCTGTCTGAGTGAAATTGAAATATTTTACGGGCTTGTCTTATATATAGGTATTTAAGTACTAGTGTCCCAAATGTAAGTTGCTATTTATTGTGTGTACATATAAATCTGCATAACAAGATAATGAGAGGCATAGATAGAGTTGATAGCCAGAGACTATTTCCTAGGGCAGAAATGGTTAGCACGAGGGGTCATAGTTTTAAGCTGGTTGGTGGAAAGTATAGAGGGGATGTCAGAGGCAGGTTCTTTACGCAGAGAGTGGTGAGAGCATGGAATGCGTTGCCAGCAGCAGTTGTGGAAGCAAGGTCATTGGGGTCATTTAAGAGACTGCTGGACATGTATATGGTCACAGAAATTTGAGGGTGCATACATGAGGATCAATGGTCGGCACAACATTGTGGGCTGAAGGGCCTGTTCTGTGCTGTACTGTTCTATGTTCTATGTTCTATGTTCTAACAAAAAGGCCATATTTTATGTGACGATCAGTAACACTTGAAAACTTGCAACAATTTGTCGCCAGTAGTGCTCTGAAGTGGCTTGATGGTGCACTCCTTCATACACTGGAATGAAACTCCAAAGATCACAAATTCTCTTTCAATACCGTGTTGTAACAGTGACTGCATCAACCTGTGTTTATGGGCCTGACTGGAAACCCACACAACATGCATAAACAAAAAAATAATCTAAGGTGATAGGAGAAAAAAATGTATGTCTGCAACGTCTTTGAAAAGCAATTATTTGTAGCGGCTGCAAGCCCATAAGGAATCTCGTTTCACAGATTATATTCATTTGCACTGCAGGTCATGCCAGTCAGAATCAGTTTTCGTTTCATGATAGATAACTAAAATGTCCATTACAATGAACTTTGGTTGATCAGAAGATTTTAAGGAAGGACTATGTCTTGTGTGAGCTGACGGCATTACGGGATGGAGAAGGTACATGCACTGCTGGCATCTTGACACCATTGAATGAGCAAGCGTGGACGCAAAGGTTGTAACAGGTAACAATTGTACAGGCAATATCTTTTGAGCTCCTTCCGAGCAGGCCTGTAATACTCTAAAGCTGTGCTCGACCCTCACTTCCTCCACCTTACGTACGCTGCCTTTTCTTTTTGACAAGAAGCACCTCTGCACCCGTCATCCAAGGCTCCTTAATCTTACCCCTTCTTACCTGTCTCAGAGGAACAAATTTATACATCACTTGCAACAACTGCTCCTTGAACAGCATCCACATGTCTGCTGCGCCCTTTCTGTGGAACAATTGCTCCCAATCTGTACTTACTCCTGTCTGATAGCATCATAGTTTCCTTGACCCCAGTGAAATATCTTCCCCTGGTAACTGCTCCTTTCCCTTTCCATGGCTATGGTAAATGGGAGGCTCTTGCGGTCACTGTCGCCAAAGTGTTCTCCCACCACGAGATCTGACACCTGTCCTGGCACATCGCCGAGCACCAAATCCAAAATGGCCTCCCGCCTCGTCGGCCTGTCCACATACTGAGTCAGGAAACCCTCCTGAACACACCTGACAAAAACGGCTCCATCCAAACCATCTGCACTAAGGAGGTTTCAATCTATATTGGGAAAGTTGAAGTCACCCACAACAACAACCCTGATACGTTTGCACTTTTCAACAATCTGCCGGCCAATGAGTTCTTCGATCTCCCAACTGCTATTTGGGGTCTGTCGAAAACCCCCAGTGAGGTGACTGCTGCCTTGCTGTTCCGAACTTCCACCCACACTGACTCAGTCGACAAACCTTCCTTGGCAACCTCAGCCCATACAACCGCAGTAGACGAGTCCTCAAAGGCTCTTTCAGCCGCCGTTAGACTGTCCTTGACCAACAAAGCCACACCTCCCCCTCTTTTACCACCTTCCCAGACCTTAATGAAAGATCTAAACCCGAGAACCTGCAACATCCATTCCTGACCCTGCTCTATCCATGCCTCCGAAATGGCCACAACATCGAAGTCCCAGGTACCTATCCAAGCTGCAAGCTCACCTACATTATTCCGGATACTCCCGGCATTAAAGTCGTCACACTTCAATCCAGCTTGCTGTCTGCCAGCACACTTCTGTGACAGTGAGGTCCTGACCATGTCCTCCCTATGCTCATCCTCCTGTGTACTAGGACTACACCTCAGTTTCCCATCCCCCTTCTGAGCTCGTTTAAATCCAACCGAATGGCACGAGCCAATTTGCCACCCAGGATATTCGTGACAGCACAGACCCTGGCACCTGGTAGGCAACACACCAATCGTGAGTCTCTTTCGTTCCCGGCAAATCTTCTATCAGTCCCTCTAACTATTCAGTCCCCAATGACTATCACTCTCTTCCTATCCCCGCTTCCGTTCTGTGCAAGAGGGACAGACTCTGTGCCAGAGACCTGCACCCTACTGCATACCCCTGCTAAGTCATCCCCCGGAACAGTATCCAAAATGGTATAGTTGTTTTTCAGGGGAGCTACTGCAGGGGATTTCAGGGGAACGACCACAGGGGAAGGTTAGTCAAGCTACACCGGGTAAACGTGCATTTTTGGCTGAAGAAACATGTGTTTCAATGTGAGCTAATGGAAGAAGACATGGAGTCAAAGCTAAACATTTCGACAAGAAGACAACCATTCTTAAAAGCAGCATACAGCGTGAAAAAGAAATGAGCTGCTTTAATATCCACTTAAAATTTATGTGGAATATCAGATGGAATTTTCTTATTGACTCCATTGTGCAATCATGTCGAGCTAAAAATGTTAACTGCATTAATTAATACTAACCAGAAACGGACTTTGTAGTAAATGGTTTGACGATTTTCTGTGTCTGGAACATCCCTTTTTCTTCTCGAACGAAGATCGTACCAACCTATGGTACCAAACGGTGAGTCAAACGGATGGGACACATAATCTTTAAATTCCTCATCAAAACAGTCTAATCGTATGGTTCTGTGCAATAAAAGAGAAAGAATAAACATGTTTCCAACAATTTTGCTGATGTTTACGAACAGAATGTTCAAATTCAAAAAGTTTGGGCTGGCATGTCTGCTTCCTCCAGCCTGTTTAAACTGTTCCATTCAATGTGAAATTTGTGATAAGTTTTAGCACACAGGTCTATGTGATCTGCGCCACCACCTTCTCTTAGTCATACATGTTTTCCAAATCTTCCTAATACATTCCTTGAAGTGTTCAATGAGATTTTGATTTTAAATCTTATCGTCATATTCTTTTGATTCTCAAGCATCAATGAATCTGATGTTGCCGCCATTCCATGCAGTGCACAGCACGTCAAACAGGAGTCTTACTCTTGCCATGAGCACTGAGGTAGTATGGGGTCACAACTGTCTCATAGTTCAGAATGAAATTCTACATATAGGGCTATGAAGAGTCATGCAGTTAATTTAATTTGACATGCTATTTCTTTTCTTCACAAATATGCTGGATTTAAAGTGATCTTCACCCTCATTTAAAATGAATTCAATATCCAACCGTCTGTAAAACTACCATATCCAAATTTTAATTTGAGTTCAGTGTTACACAAAGAAATGACTTTTTTAAAAATTATGTTCGAGTCAACATTAACATTTCATTCCCTGACAGCGGGTGAACTTACTTTTGAACTCCAATTTTCCTTCGGTATTAATGGAGAGATGAGCCTTTTTGCAAGCACCGAAAGGCTGCACCAGTTTATGCTAAAACTTACGGAACTGTAAGTTTCACAAATATGTTCCTATTAAACACTAATTCCTATTGAAGCAGTATGAGCTAAATTCATTCAACTGGACAGCAAAAACGGTCAAGATTTTAAAAGCAAGCAACTATTTTGAAGTCACTCTTCGAACTAAATTCCATCTTGGTGTGTGAGAGTCCATAGGTTCCTCACTCTCAACGAACCATTCAACTGTCATGCAATTACTGAAACACACAGACAAAAAACATCAATGTTAACAGTCACTAAGATTTTGAGAGTGATTTGGAATTCGTACTCATTACCCCCTGGGGAAAATCTGTTCCAATCTGGATAGTACTCACTTATTACCATCCCACCTACCTTCTCCAGCACCTCCTCCCCCTCCACACTAATTGTTTCTGAGCTCCCTTCCACCCTCCATTTCTCAGGAAGGGTCCTGACCCAAAACCTCAACTTTCTTGAGCCTCTGATGCTGCCTGCCCTGCTGTGTTCCTCCAGCTCCACAATGTGTTATCTCAGACACCAACATTGGCAGTTCTTACTATCTGGATAACTCATTCTCACCTTGTCACAAGTGATTTATACTCATCATCTTTTCAGATGACGCATGTACATGTATATACATAAATATACATATTGCACTTTTATGCCTGAACCACTAACCGAGAGGATATTTTAAAAGAGTCTCTTCATATCTGCATGAAAGAGAAATCATCAAGGTCATAACTTTCATTTTAGGAATAACTCGAACATTCAAAGTACTCACAGTCAGTGTCCCATTTCCTTGACCAGTCAATTTGATGTGAATCTTTCTTCCAAGTGGAAACTATAACAGCAATTATATTTGAGAGTCAAACACTTCATTGCATCACCAATATTTCCTTGTCTGTTTGAAGCATAAGATAATGAAATAATCATGGACAGATTGGCCAACAGTGTAATTTAATGTGTGTTATGGCAACTCAAAATCACAACCATTGAAGTGATCTTTAAAAAGCTGTTGTCATACAACAGAGCACTTTTTGAGATGCAGTGATGAACATACTTCCTGAGATGCAAATAATATATGCCAAATTAATTCCAAAGAATACCTTTACAATTAAAAAGAAACTAAAAATCTCTTTACATTGCGAAGCTTGTCAGATTGCTATTAGTCAATGGAAATCGTTCAGAACAATTGTTTATTCCCAGATGAAAAGGAAGTGTATACATTTCATGACAACAAAATGTGAGGCTGGATGAACACAGCAGGCCAAGCAGCATCTCAGGAGCACTTTTGTCCTCCTGAGATGCTGCTTGGCCTGCTGTGTTCATCCAGCCTCACATTTTGTTGTCTTGGATTCTCCAGCATCTGCAGTTCCCTTTATCTCGTATATATTTCATTTTCACATCTTATCCAAGAGAGAAAAAAAAACACCTTCATGAATGCATTGTCAAACAAGAAGACTCACAAAAAAAGTCATTTGGCCCATTGAATATTCCTCCATCATTTGGTGAGATCATGGTTGATCTCATTACATTTATCATGACACAGCATTTCCACCAAACCCTCCTTATAGCTAATACATTCCGATCCAAGTAACATCCTGGTAAATCTCTGTTTCTGGGCCATGCCTTGTCTTTCTAAATATTTTTTCAGTCATCTACAAATTTAGCCACAGCACATGCACCTCTTTCCTCCAAGTCATTAATAAACAAGCACAAGAGCTGTGGTTCCTTCAGCGCGACCTCATTTCTGACTGACAAGCCAACCCTGGCATCTCTGTCCATTTGTATCGGAGATAATGGGAACTGCAGATGCTTCAGAATCCAAGATAACAAAGTGTGGATCAGGATGAACACACAGAAGTAGAAGGGTATCGGCACAAAACGTCAGCTTTTACGCTCCTGAGATGCTGCTTGGCCTGCTGTGCTCATCCAGCTCCACACTTTGTTATCTCTGTCCATTTGCCTGTTCTTTCTATCGGACATGAATCATTGGCTATTTCGTTCCCAACACTTATCCCCTAACAACCACCTCTCTGTGATACCCAGAGTGATGTATCTGTCAATTTCAATCTGCACCACAAACTCATTCACTTTGTTTCATACACTCCCTGCAATTCAATACAAGATCTTCAGTCTGGCATTTACAGCCACCCTTCTTATCTGCTGCAGCTGAAGTGAGACTCCTGACCATTTCCATACTTTTTGTCCTATTACTTGCTCTGGAAACTTTGCTGAGCACTTACCAGCTTCTAACTTTTTCCACAATTTTCCATGCAACTGAGCTCACCCACTCCACACTTTTTATTTTAACGCCCTAGCCCCAGACCCAGCTCTGTATTTTGCGAGGATACTTGTCCCAATATGATTCTCGTCGAGCCTATAACAACAGAACGACTCCCTCCTTCCCCATACCGATGCCAATGTCCCATGAATTCAAACACATTTCTGCCATGCCACCATTTGAACAATGTACATCTATAATTATGTTCACACCGTGCCAAATTGCTCAGATAATAATCCAGAGATTATTACCATTCTGGTTCTGCTTTCTCACCTCAGCACCTCGGTGCTCATAATCCCTCAGGAGAACCTCTTTCCTCTTTCTTCCATATCAATGGTACCTGTATGGACCACGATAGCTGGATTTCTACTCCTCCCACTTCAAGTTCCTTTGTAGCCGAGATGGAATATCCTGAACCTGGGCACCAGGCAGGCAACACTACTTTCGAGACTCTCGATCCTGGTCACAACGAACAGTGTTCATTCCCCTAACTATACTACCTCTGATTATAACCACGTTTCACGTTTTATCCCCTCCTGAATGTCCCACCTGCACCACCGTGCTATAGTCAGTTTACTCATCTTCCATATACCCTGCACTCTCATCCACACACGAAGAAAGAATCTCAAACCTGTTCGATAGGATCAAAGGCCAAGGTTCCTTCTGCACTACATCCTGGATCCTTCCACCTGCCCTGTTCTTTGTCATTGGCCACTGACCGAGTTTCAGCTAGTTAATCTAAGGTGTGTGACTGCCTCCTGAAGCACAGCATTCCCTGGTAACTCTGCCCCACATGATCTGTTGATTGGTCAAAACTGAGATTCCAGTTCATCAACCGTAAGCTGGAGTCTGGGGCCTGACCACTCCCCCGTCATATAGGTACAAATCATCATCTGGCCTGGCATCTCCATTTCCATTACTTCGATCTTAATTTGATTTGAAAACATTCTGGTCTTTTAGTTTGTAGCCTGTAAATATTTCTCCGATTTACTTTCAATCTGAAAGCTACCGATAATAGATTCTTAAACCAGTAGCGATCACCAACCAATGAACCTGGTTCACCCTCTCGGTCCCTGATTCTGGCTTCAATTCACCCTGTCTCAAAAGAAAAATGCTTATGAACTATCAGGCAAAAAAAGCAAGCAAATGGCACCTCTTACACTCTGCACTGACTTACCGCATTGCCACCAAGTTCCCCAAAATATATATTCACTTGGTGCATTTCACTCGAGATGTCATCTCTTCTCCCAGAACGTGCAAAGCATACTGATCCATAGCAATATACTGCCTTCAAAACCTCAGCTCTTAGCGTATTACTTTTGAGTACATTCTCAATGATTTCTCCAAGTCCAAACACAACACATTTACTGGCTTTCCTCTATTAATTCTCCTCCCAAAACTTCCTCCAAAAACCCAAACAAATTAGCCAAACATAATTTCTCTTTCATCAGGCTATGGTGATTCTGTTTGATTAGATTCTGATTTTCCAAATGTCCTGCTATTATTTTCTTCATAGTTGATTGCCACATATTTCCAACAATAGATGTTAGGCTGGTTCGGTTGTAGTTATCTTCTTGTTGCCTCTCTCCTTTTTAAATAGGGACGTCACATCAGCATTTTTCCAGCCCTCAGATGCTTCTCGAGAATCTGAACCTTTTTGGGAAATTACAGTCAATGCACATACCGACTCTGAAGCTCATTGTTTAGAATCTTAGAAAGTAAACCACCACGGCGAAGAGTCTAATCTGCTTTCACTCCATTAGATTGTCTACTGCTACTTCTCTCATGGTAGTGATGGTGTGGTAGTGATGTGTTTAATTCCTCCCTGTATTCTTCAGTAATAAGGGGATCCTTGAGGTATCTTCCACTGTAAAGGCTACCCTTTTCTCATTGTCGTTGTTCCTTGATTTAAAAATTAACCTGGCCATCTCAGCCGAGCATATAATTAATGGCATTACCTCTAAAACCTTCTCTGCTAAAGTGTTCAATAGATTGCTACAACCTGAAAGAAGTAATTCTTCCCCTAAATTAATAGGCAACCAATTTGAAAATGTGGCCTCTGGTCGTAAAATCTTTCACAATATTAAGGGAGTGCTGCACTGTCACTGCAGGCCCCAAACCCCACCTCTTCCTCCGGTACATTGATGACTGTATCAGCGCCGCCCCTTGCTCCCCAGAGAAGTTCAAACAGTTCATCCACTTCACCAACACCTTCCACCCCAACCTTCAGTTCACATCCCTCACCTTCCTGGACCTCTCAGTCTCCATCTCAGGCAACCAGCTTGTAACTGATGTCCATTTCAAGGCCACCGACTCCCACAGCTACCTAGAATACACCTCCTCCCACCCACCATCCTGCAAAAATTCCATCCCCTATTCCCAATTCCTCCGCCTCCGCCGCTTCTGCTCCCACGATAAGACATTCCACTCCCGCACATCCCAGATGTCCAAGTTCTTCAAGGACCGCAACTTGACCCCCACAGTGATCGAGAACGCCCTTGACCGCATCTCCCATATTTCCCGCAACACATCCCTCACACCCCGCCCCCGCCACAACCGCCCCAAGAGGATCCCCCTCGTTCTCACACACCACCCTACCAACCTCCAGACACAACACATCATCCTCTGACACTTCCGCCATCTACAATCCGACCCCACCACCCAAGACATTTTTCCATCCCCACCCCTGTCTGCTTTCCGGAGAGACCACTCTCTCCGTGACTCCCTTGTTCGCTCCACACTGCCCTCCAACCCCACCACACCCGACACTTTCCCCTGCAACCGCAGGAAATGCTACACTTGCCCCCACACCACCTCCCTCACCCCTATCCCAGGCCCCAAGATGACATTCCACATTAAGCAGAGGTTCATCTGCACATCTGCCAATGTGGTATACTGCATCCACTGTACCCGGTGTGGTTTCCTCTACATTGGGGAAACCAAGCGGAGGCTTGGGGACCGCTTTCCAGAACACCTCCGCTTAGTTCGCAACAAACAACTGCACCTCCCAGTCGCAAACCATTTCCACTCCCCCTCCCATTCTTTAGATGACATGGCCATCATGGGCCTCCCCTGCAGTGCCACAATGATGCCACCCGAAGGTTGCAGGAACAGCAACTCATCTTCCGCCTGGGAACCCTGCAGCATAATGGTATCAACGTGGACTTCACCAGTTTCAAAATCTCTCCCACCGCATCCCTAAACCAGCCCAATTCGTCCCCTCCCCCCACTGCACCACACAACCAGCCCAGCTCTTCCCCTGCACCCACTGCATCCCAAAGCCAGTCCAACCTGTCTCTGCCTCCCTAACCTGTTCTTCCTCTCACCCATCCCTTCCTCCCAGCCCTAGCCGCACCCCCATCTACCTACTAATCTCATCCCACCTCCTTGTCCTGTCCGTCTTCCCTGGACTGACCTATCCCCTCCCTACCTCCCCACCTATGCTCTCTCCACCTATCTTCTTTTCTCTTCATCTTCAGTCCGCCTCCCCCTCTCTCCCTATTTATTCCAGAACCCTCACCCCATCCCCCTCTCTGATGAAGGGTCTAGGCCCGAAACGTCAGCTTTTGTGCTCCTGAGATGCTGCTTGGCCTGCTGTGTTCATCCAGCCTCACATTTTGTCATCTTGGATTCTCCAGCATCTGCAGTTCCCATTATCTATGGGGATTCTGTTTGATTAGATTCTGATTTTCCAAATGTCCTGCTATTATTTTCTTCATAGTTGATTGCCACATATTTCCAACAATAGATGTTACGTTGTTTCGGTTGTAGTTATCTTCTTTTTGCCTCTCTCCTTTTTAAATAGGTATCTCTCATCGGCAGTTATCCAGCCCTCAGATGCTTCTCTAGAATCTAAGCCTTTTTGGGAAATTACAATCAACGCATACACCGACTCTGAAGCTCATTGTTGAGAATCTTAGAAAGTAAACCATCACGGCAAAGAGTCTAATCTGCTTTCACTCCATTAGATTGTCTACTGCTACTTCTCTCATGGTAGTGATGGTGTGGTAGCGATGTGTTTAATTCCTCCCTGTATTCTTTAGTAACAAGGGGATCCTTGAAGTATCTTCCACTGTAAAGACTACCCTTTTCTCATTATCACTGATAATGGGAAGCTCAGATGCTGGACAATCCAAGATAACAAAGTGTGAAGCTGGATGAACACAGCAGACCAAGCAGCATCTCAGGAGCACAAATGCTGACGTTTCAGGCCTAGACCCTTTTCTCATGATCATTGTTTCTTGATTTAAAAATTAACCTGGCCGTTACAGCCTCGCATATGATTAATGGCATTACCTCGAAAATCTTCTTGGCTAAAGTGTTCAATAGAGTGCTACAACCTGAAAGAAGTAATTCTTCCCTGAATTAATAGGCAACCAATTTGAAAATATGGCCTCTGGTCGTAAAATCTTTCACAAATGGGAGTAATCTCTACGGATATACACTATCAAGCCTCTTTAGAATCTTACATGTTGAAAAAATAAGATTTTTTCAATCTTATAAACGCCAATGAACGTAGTCCCACCCTGCCCAACTTTCCTAAGCATAGCAATCCCCTACGCCATTTCCGAAATCAACCCAGTCAACATGAGGTGTATGGCCTCCGCAGCATTCGCTCTGTGGCCGTACATGACTTGTCAGTTACCATCCTGCTGCTACAACTCTACTTCTATTTACGATGCAGTCCTCTGTCCATCCGAACATACTACCCTTGAACACATGGGCTCATTTCATTTGAGACACCTTATGAGCTGTACCTTATCAAATGCTTTGTTGAAATCTCAATGTACTACATCAACTGGTGGTCCTTCATCAGTAATGTTTGTTTCCTTCTCAAAGCACTGTAGCAAGTTTGTCAAGTATTATTTCCCCTTTATAAAAGGATGTTAACTCTGTAGGATGTTATGGCACACTCAGTATCCTGTTATTTCATCTTTCATTGCCGGCATGAACATCTACCCAGGTTAACCTAAATTGGCAATACTGGCTTGCTATTTTGTCGAAGTATCTTTGCAATAATGGTGTTATGTTCACAATCTTTGAATCCTCTGAGAATTTTCCACAATCTAAGGATTCTTGGAAGATTATCATCAGTGCCTCCATTGTATCTGTAGCTGCATTGTTCAACATGAGAGGATACAACTCATCATACCCCTTGGATATTTTCTCTACTGATTGCAGTCATGTTTGGAATTCTGTGCAGTGACATTCACTTTTAACAGTTTGCTAAATACTACCAGGAACAGAAATTGTGATTCAGCTGCAACGAAACTGAAGCTTTCAGCACGGAAGGAAGTCTTTCAATTCATTATGAACCTAATAACTCCTGAAAAGGGCAATACAATTTGCCTCAGTCCATAAATCTTCTTCCTCCAACATCCTGAGATGCATCATCTGTATTTCTTCAAATTTACCACAGATTCTGTTTCAATCACCCTTTCAGCAATACGCATGACAACAATTCGGCATTTTTAGTCCCCCTGTAGCCTCCGTTGCACACGTGCATTGTTAGATGATTATTTATTTGTGTGCCTGCTTTTTTGCTCGAATGGAGAAAGGTAAATTTCTGTTCTTTTGTCATCAGAGCTATTGCCTCCTCACTCTCATCTTCCTTGTTTTATCCTGTGCTGGAATATTTAATTTGTTGACATATCTGAAATATGTGGTTGAATGGATTGGGTTTTGTAACATTGCATTCCCCATAGACCATCTGCCGATGCTGTTGCTTGTTCTAACAGTTATTATCTTGCAGAGTGGAAAATGCAGTTTGAAAGCAATGGAACATTATCGATGAAGAAGTTGATGCATAAATTGCTGCGATCTTCTAAACTACAAGCTCACCTTCAATTCTTTCTCGGTCAGAGCATTGTGCTGGCGCAAATGAATCGTGTTCTCAATGGGACTTCCAAAACCATGGAATTGAATTTGCATATTGATTTCTTCTTCCCTCTTCAGAAATGCAAAGTAGTATCGTGATGAAGCTTCCAAGGCGATGATTGTGTCCTTCAATGAACGGAAAAGTGACTTTTAGATTCACGGAAATATTTCACTACTTCTATAGACATGAAAGGCAAACATTCTCCCTGCATATGACCCAGTCTCATTTTATCGTATCTTTCTGATTTTACATGCCACGGGATAATCATTGCAGTGTAACAGAAATGTTGATCATGGAAATTTATCACTGTTTTCATAAATAATGGCAAATTTTCAACATCTTGCAATTGTATGAAGGCTCAGTCTCATCACACCTCGCCTGCTGCACAAAGACATTCTTACACTGCTTTGAATGTTAGGGCTGAAACAAAACACAATCATGACACAAATGCATCAACACCCCACTTTCAACAGGATCTGATATCCTTGCCAGGCACTGGAGGGGTTGCGGAGACTGGTGAGTGGATAAAGTTGTTCCTCTGTTCAAGCAGGAAAACGGGGACTTTCCAGGAAACTACAGACTGGTGAGTGTCTCATGTCTCAAAGGTATGGGCTAATAAGGGACAGCCAGCATGGCATTATGCGGGGCAGGTTATGTCTTACCAAGTCAGTTGAAGTTTTCAACTGGAGGTGACAAGGGTGATCAATTTGGGTAGAACAGTTGATAACATATACATGGATTTTACGAAGGTTTTCAACAAGGTCCCTCATGGTATGCTCATCCAGAAGATTAAGATCCATGAGATCCGTGGTGACTTGGCCTGCCCATATAAGGCAGACGGTAGCGGTGGAAGGCTGACAAAGATAACACAGTATAGGGCTGGAGGAACACAGCAGGCCAGGCAGCATCAACAATGTCAGCTTTCCTGTTCCTCTGATGCTGCCTGACCTGCTGCGTTCCTCCAGCTCCACACTTGGTTATCTCTGATTCCAGCATCTACAGTTCTTGCCGTCTCAGTGGTGGAAAGCTGTTTTTCTGGCTGCAGCTCAGTGACGAGTGGTGTTCCGCATCGATGTGACTTCTGCTGTTTGTGATATATGTAAATGACTTGGTTGCAAATGTAGACGGGGGATTAGTAAGTTTGCAGATGATATAAGGACCAATGGACTTGTGGACAGCATGGAAGGTTGTCAAAGGACACAGCAAGATACATACCAATTGCAAACACGAGGGGAGAAATGGCCGATGGAATTTAATCTGGGCAGGCATGAGATGTTGCATTTTAGGAGACCAAGTGTTAAGGAAAGGGATACACAGTTAATGGCAGGACCCCAAACAGCAGTGATGTCCAGAGGGATCTTGGGGTCCTAGACCATAACTCCCTGACAGTAGCCACACAAGTAGATAGGGTGGTCAAGAAGGCATATCGCATGCTTGCCTTTATTCATAGGGGAACTCAGTGCAAGAGTCAGGATGTCACATTGCAGCTTTACAAGACTTTGGTGAGACCACACAGAGTATTGCATTCAATTCTGGCCGCCACATTACACTACGGACGTGCAGGCTTTGGACAGGGTGCAGAAGAGATTTACCAGCATGCTGACTGGAATAGAGGGTATGAACGAGAGGGAGAAGCTGGAAAAACTCTTCGTTTTCTCTGGAGCAGTAGAAGCTGAGGGCAGGCTTGATAGAAGTCTATAAAATTAGGAGTTACATAAATACAGCTAACGGTCAGAAAATTTCTCCCCCGGAGTTGAAGTGTCCACTATTACGGGGCATGCATTTAAGCTGAGAGGGGGGAAGTTCAAAAGAGATGTGAGGGGCAAATATTTCACACTGAGCATGTTAAAAGTGTGGAATACATTGCCCGGGGTGGTAGTGGATGCAGATACGATGAAAGCATTTAAAAGGGACTTTTAGTTAAGTGCACGAATCTGCAAGGAATGGAGGACTATGGATCAAGGACAGGCAGAAGGGATTATTTCATTTGTTGTCATGTTTGGCCCAACATGGTGGGCCAAAGGGCACATTCCTGTTGCTGTCGTGTTCCAAGTTTTATGCTCACCTGTGTCATGATTGCAAAAAGTAGGATTGGGAAGAATTTTTGAGAAGCGTTTGTGAACATCATTTCATGTAAGGACAAATGGGATAAGGATTAGGTGACACAGCACAATCAGATCTTGGAGCCCATGATGAATCATAGGGACCTCACAAGCACCAATGATCAGAGGGATCTCAGGATCTTGATGTGCATGCCTGTTGATCCCCCAATGTAATGGACCAGGTCGTTGAAGTGGTTTGGAAGGCAGATTGGATACTTGTCTTTATTAGACTTAATATTAAGTGGTAGAGTTTCAGAATAGGCAGGGTATGTACAACACTGTTGGGCCGAACCAACATTAAGTCAACGATGAGAAAATACAGTGAGACTTGGACAACGATCAGGCTTGGCCTGATAAAGGATAAGTTACATTTGCACCATACAAGTGCTAAGCAGCAATCAGCTCTAACAAGAGAGAATATGACCATATCAAAAAAATTCCATGTCCTGACCCTCACATCATCGTTACATTTTTTTTTAATGTGCAAGTGCAATCCAAGCCATGCAAGGCTACGGGCCAGGTGTTGGAAATCAGGTTAGAACAATTCAGTGCTTGTCCTTGACTGTCACAGAATCCGTGAGCTTAAGAATGTATTTCTCCTGTATTGTAGACTACTGAGGTGCTTGGCTATCCACTAAACCAAGGTTAACACTGATCTAAAACTAAACTGGGTCAGTTATATAATCAGCAGTAGCCAGGTCCATAGTGCAAACCACCCTGCTGTGGGACAGAGTAAGGCAAATCCAAGTGAGCGAGTGTGGTTGGAGACTCATTCGTTGGGGGCATAGATTCTGTCGCCACATTTGAGACACCAGGGCCGCGTGTTGCTTCCCTGGTGCAAGGTCAAGGACATCTCTGATTGGTTGCAACAAATTCTTAAAGGGGAGGGTGAGCAGCCAGAGGCCACGGGGCACGTTGGTACCAATGACATGGGCAGAAAGAGGGATGACATCCTGCGGACTATGTACAAGGAGTTAGCAAAGAGGCTGAAAGGCAGGACCGAGAGGGTAATAATTTATGGGTTGCCACGAGTGCCACATGTTAGAGACTTGTCACAGAAAGATAGGTGAGATGAATGCATGGTTAAGGAGCTGGCACAGGGGGCAGGGTTTCCGGTTCATGGATAATCGGGACCGTTTCTGAGCAAGGGGTGACCTGTCTAAGAGGGATGGGAGGCAAGACGCTGTGAGCGGGTCAGGACAGAGGGGACAAGTCGTTGTGAGTGGCTCACGACGGAGGGAACAAGTGCCTGTGAGCAGGTCAGGAAGGAGGGGCAAGTCGCTGTGAGCAGGTCAGGGCTGCGAGGGCAAGTCACAGTGAGCGGGTCAGGGCTGCGGGGGTCAGAGCCTGTGAGCGGGACACGGCTGCGGGACAAAGTCCCTGTGAGCGGGACACGGTTGCGGGGGGCAGTCCCTGTTAGTGGGTCAGGGCTGCGGGGGCCAGTCGCTGTGAGCGGGACAGAGCTCCGGGGCCCAGTCCCTGTGAGCGGGACATGGCTGCGTGGCCGAGTCCGCTGTGAGGGGGTCAGGGCTCGGGGGGCAAATCGCCGTCAGCGGGGCAGATTTGCGGGGGCCAGCCGCTGTGAGCGGGACAGGGCTGCGGGGGCAGGCCGCTGTGAGCGGGTCAGGACTGAGGGGGCAAGTCGCTGTGAGCGGGAGCGGGTTGCGGGGGCCGGCCGCTGTGAGCGGTTCAGGGCGGCGGGGGCCGGCCGCTGTGAGCGGGTCAGGGCGGCGGGGGTCAGTCCCGATCAGCGGGTCAGGACTGAGGGAGCAAGTCGCTGTGAGCGTGACTGGACTGCATGGGGCAAACCGCTGTGAGCGGGACAGGAGTGCGGGGGCAAACCGCTGTGAGCGGGACAGGAGTGCGGGGGCAAATCGCTGTCAGCGGGACAGGGCTGCGGGGGCAAGTCCCTGTCAGCGGGACAGGACTGCGGGGGAAAATCGCTGTGAGCGGGTCAGGGCGGCGGGGGCAGGCCGCTGTCAGCGGGTCTGGACTGCAGGGGGCAACACGCTGTGAGCAGGACAGGGCTGCGGGGGGCAACACACTGTGAGTGGGACAGGGCGGAGAGGGCAGGCCGCAGTGAGCAGGTCAGGGCGGTGGGGGCAGGCTGCTGTGAGCGGGTCAGGGCGGTGGGGGCCGGCCGCTGTGAGTGGGACAGGGCTGCGGGGCGCAGTCCCTGTGAGCGGGACAGGGCTGCAGGGGGCAAGTCCCTGTGAGCGGGTCAGGGCTGCGGGAGCGAGCCGCTGTCAGCGGGACAAGGCTGCGGGGGAAAGTCGCTGTCAGCGGGACAGGGCTGCGGCGGGCCAGCCGCTGTGAGCGGGTCAGGGCTGTGGGGGCCAGTACCCGTTAGCGGGTCACAGCTGCGGCTGCCAGTCCCTGTGAGCGGGTCAGGGCTGCGGGTGACAAATCACTGTAAGCGGGTCAGGGCAGCGGGGGTCAGTCCCGATCAGCGGGTCAGGACTGAGGGAGCAAGTCGCTGTGAGCGTGACTGGACTGCATGGGGCAAACCGCTGTGAGCGGGACAGGAGTGCGGGGGCAAACCGCTGTGAGCGGGACAGGAGTGCGGGGGCAAATCGCTGTCAGCGGGACAGGGCTGCGGGGGCAAGTCCCTGTCAGCGGGACAGGACTGCGGGGGAAAATCGCTGTGAGCGGGACAGGACTGCGGGGGAAAATCGCTGTGAGCGGGTCAGGGCTGCGGGGGCCAGTCCCTGTCAGTGGGACAGGGCAGCGGGGGCCAGTCCCTGTCTGCAGGACAGGGCTGCAGGGGACAAATCGCTGTGAGCGGGTCAGGGCTGCGGGTGCCAGTCCCTGTGAGCGGGTCAGGGATGCGGGGGCCAGTCCCTGTCAGCGGGACAGGGCTGCGGGGGCCAGTCCCTGTCAGCGGGACAGGGCTGCGGGGGGCAGTCCCTGTCAGCGGGACAGGGCTGCGGGGGCCAGTCCCTGTCAGCGGGACAGGGCTGCGGGGGCCAGTCCCTGTCAGCGGGACAGGGCTGCGGGGGGCAGTCCCTGTCAGCGGGACAGGGCTGCGGGGGCCAGTCCCTGTCAGCGGGACAGGGCTGCGGGGGCCAGTCCCTGTCAGCGGGACAGGGCTGCGGGGGCCAGTCCCTGTCAGCGGGACAGGGCTGCGGGGGCCAGTCCCTGTCAGCGGGACAGGGCTGCGGGGGCCAGTCCCTGTCAGCGGGACAGGGCTGCGGGGGCCAGTCCCTGTCAGCGGGACAGGGCTGCGGGGGCCAGTCCCTGTCAGCGGGACAGGGCTGCGGGGGCCAGTCCCTGTCAGCGGGACAGGGCTGCGGGGGCCAGTCCCTGTCAGCGGGACAGGGCTGCGGGGGCCAGTCCCTGTCAGCGGGACAGGGCTGCGGGGGCCAGTCCCTGTCAGCGGGACAGGGCTGCGGGGGCCAGTCCCTGTCAGCGGGACAGGGCTGCGGGGGCCAGTCCCTGTCAGCGGGACAGGGCTGCGGGGGCCAGTCCCTGTCAGCGGGACAGGGCTGCGGGGGCCAGTCCCTGTCAGCGGGACAGGGCTGCGGGGGCCAGTCCCTGTCAGCGGGACAGGGCTGCGGGGGCCAGTCCCTGTCAGCGGGACAGGGCTGCGGGGGCCAGTCCCTGTCAGCGGGACAGGGCTGCGGGGGCCAGTCCCTGTCAGCGGGACAGGGCTGCGGGGGCCAGTCCATGTCAGCGGGACAGGGCTGCGGGGGCCAGTCCCTGTCAGCGGGACAGGGCTGCGGGGTCCAGTCCCTGTCAGCGGGACAGGGCTGCGGGGGCCAGTCCCTGTCAGCGGGACAGGGCTGCGGGGGCCAGTCCCTGTCAGCGGGACAGGGCTGCGACGGCCAGTCCCTGTCAGCGGGACAGGGCTGCGGGGGCCAGTCCCTGTCAGCGGGACAGGGCTGCGGGGGCCAGTCCCTGTCAGCGGGACAGGGCTGCGGGGGCCAGTCCCTGTCAGCGGGACAGGGCTGCGGGGGCCAGTCCCTGTCAGCGGGACAGGGCTGCGGGGGCCAGTCCCTGTCAGCGGGACAGGGCTGCGGGGGCCAGTCCCTGTCAGCGGGACAGGGCTGCGGGGGCCAGTCCCTGTCAGCGGGACAGGGCTGCGGGGGCCAGTCCCTGTCAGCGCGACAGGGCTGCGGGGGCCAGTCCCTGTCAGCGCGACAGGGCTGCGGGGGCCAGTCCCTGTCAGCGCGACAGGGCTGCGGGGGCCAGTCCCTGTCAGCGCGACAGGGCTGCGGGGGCCAGTCCCTGTCAGCGCGACAGGGCTGCGGGGGCCAGTCCCTGTCAGCGCGACAGGGCTGCGGGGGCCAGTCCCTGTCAGCGCGACAGGGCTGCGGGGGCCAGTCCCTGTCAGCGCGACAGGGCTGCGGGAGGCAGTCCCTGTCAGCGCGACAGGGCTGCGGGGGGCAGTCCCTGTCAGCGGGACAGGGCTGCGGGGGGCAGTCCCTGTCAGCGGGACAGGGCTGCGGGGGCCAGTCACTGTCAGCGGGACAGGGCTGCGGGGGCCAGTCCCTGTCAGCGGGACAGGGCTGCGGGGGCCAGTCCCTGTCAGCGCGACAGGGCTGCGGGGGCCAGTCCCTGTCAGCGCGACAGGGCTGCGGGGGCCAGTCCCTGTCAGCGCGACAGGGCTGCGGGGGCCAGTCCCTGTCAGCGCGACAGGGCTGCGGGGGCCAGTCCCTGTCAGCGCGACAGGGCTGCGGGAGGCAGTCCCTGTCAGCGCGACAGGGCTGCGGGGGGCAGTCCCTGTCAGCGGGACAGGGCTGCGGGGGGCAGTCCCTGTCAGCGGGACAGGGCTGCGGGGGCCAGTCACTGTCAGCGGGACAGGGCTGCGGGGGCCAGTCCCTGTCAGCGGGACAGGGCTGCGGGGGCCAGTCCCTGTCAGCGGGACAGGGCTGCGGGGGCCAGTCCCTGTCAGCGGGACAGGGCTGCGACGGCCAGTCCCTGTCAGCGGGACAGGGCTGCGGGGGCAAGTCCCTGTCAGCGGGACGGGGCTGCGGGGGCAAGTCCCTGTCAGCGGGACGGGGCTGCGGGGTCCAGTCCCTGTCAGCGGGACAGGGCAGCGGGGGCCAGTCACTGTCAGCGGGACAGGGCAGCGGGGGCCAGTCCCTGTCTGCAGGACAGGACTGCAGGGGACAAATCGCTGTGAGCGGGTCAGGGCTGCGGGTGCCAGTCCCTGTGAGCGGGTCAGGGATGCGGGGGCCAGTCCCTGTCAGCGGGTCAGGGATGCGGGGGCCAGTCCCTGTCAGCGGGACAGGGCTGCGGGGGCCAGTCCCTGTAAGCGGGACAGGGCTGCGGGGGCCAGTCCCTGTGAGCGGGACTGGGCTGCGGAGGCCAGTCCCTATGAGCGGGACAGGGCTATGGGGGCCAGTCCCTGTCCGCGCGACAGGGCTTCGGGGGCCGGACGCCGTCAGCACGACAGGGCTGCGGTGGCCGGCCCCCGTCAGTGGGACAGGAATGAGGGGGCAAGTCGCTGTGAGCGGGTCAGGACTGCTGGGGGCCAGGCCCTGTGAGCGGGTCAGGGCTGTTGGGCCCAGTCCCTGTGATTGGGTCAGGGCTGCGGGGGGCAGTACTCTGTGAGTGGGACTGGGCTGCAGGGCCCAGTCCCTGTGAGCGGGTCAGGGCTGTTGGGCCCAGTCCCTGTGAGCGGGTCAGGGCTGCGGGGGCCAGTCCCTGTTAGTGGGTCAGGGCTGCTTGGGCCAGTCGCTGGGAGTGGGACAGTGCTCCGGGGCCCAGTCCCTGTGAGTGGGACAAGGCTGCAGGGTCAGTACGCTGTGAGCGGGACAGGGCGGCGGGGGCAAGTCGCTTTGAGCAGGACAGGGCAACGGGGCCCAGTCCCTGTGAGCGGGACAGGGCTGGAGGACCCAGTCCCTGTCAGAGGGACAGGGCTGCAGGGGCAAGCCGCTGTGAGCGGGTCAGGGCTTCGGGGCCCAGGCCGCTGTGAGCGGGTGAGGGCTGCGGGGCCCAGTACCTGTCAGCGGGTCAGGGCGGCGGGGGCAGGCCGCTGTGAGCGGGTCAAGGCGCAGGGGTCAGGCCGCTGTGAGCGGGTCAGGGCTGCGGGGCCCAGGCCGCGGTGAGCGGGTCAGGGAGGCGGCACCCAGTCCCTGTCAGCGCGACAGGGCTGCGGGGGCGGGTCAGAGCTGCGGGGGCCAGTCCCTGTGAGCGGGTCAGGGCTGCGGGGGCCAGTCCCTGTGAGGGGGTCAGGGCTGCGGGGGCCAGTCCCTGTCAGCGGGTCAGGGATGCGGGGGCCAGTCCCTGTCAGCGGGACAGGGCTGCGGGGGCCAGTCCCTGTGAGCGGGACAGGGCTGCGGGGGCCAGTCCCTGTGAGCGGGACAGGGCTGCGGGGGCCAGTCCCTGTGAGCGGGACAGGGCTGCGGGGGCCAGTCCCTGTGAGCGGGACAGGGCTGCGGGGGCCAGTCCCTGTGAGCGGGACAGGGCTGCGGGGGCCAGTCCCTGTCAGCGGGACAGGGCTGCGGGGGCCAGTCCCTGTCAGCGGGACAGGGCTGCGGGGGCCAGTCCCTGTCAGCGGGACAGGGCTGCGGGGGCCAGTCCCTGTCAGCGGGACAGGGCTGCGGGGGCCAGTCCCTGTCAGCGGGACAGGGCTGCGGGGGCCAGTCCCTGTCAGCGGGACAGAGCTGCGGGAGCGAGGCCCTGTCAGCGGGACAGGACTGCGGGGGCAAATCGCTGTGAGCAGGTCAGGGCTGCGGGGGCCAGTCCCTGTCAGCGGGACAGGGCTGCGGGGGCCAGTCCCTGTCAGCGGGACAGGGCTGCGGGGTCCAGTCCCTGTCAGCGGGACAGAGCTGCGGGAGTGAGGCCCTGTCAGCGGGACAGGACTGCGGGGGCAAATCGCTGTGAGCAGGTCAGGGCTGCGGGGGCCAGTCCCTGTGAGCCGGTCAGGGCTGCGGGAGCCAGTCCCTGAGCGCGGGTCAGGGCTGCGGGGCCATGTCCCTGTAAGCGGGACAGGGCTGCGGGGGCCAGTCCCTGTGAGCGGGACTGGGCTGCGGGGGCCAGTCCCTATGAGTGGGACAGGGCTATGGGGGCCAGTCCCTGTCCGCGCGACAGGGCTTCGGAGGCCGGACGCCGTCAGCGCGACAGGGCTGCGGGGGCCGGACCCCGTGAGCGGGTCTGGGCTGCGGGGGCCGGCCCCCGTCAGTGGGACAGGGCTGCGGGGGCCGGCCCCCGTCAGTGGGACAGGAATGAGGGGGCAAGTCGCTGTGAGCGGGTCAGGACTGCAGGGGCCCGTCCCTGTGAGCGGGACACGGCTGCAGGGGGCAATACCTTGTGAGTGGGACAGGGCTGCGGGGCCCAGTCCCTGTGAGCGGGTCAGGGCTGTTGGGCCCAGTCCCTGTGAGTGGGTCAGGGCTGCGGGGCCAGACCCTGTGAGCGGGAAATGTCTGCGGGGGCCAGTCCCTGAGCGCGGGTCAGGGCTGCGGGGCCATGTCCCTGTAAGCGGGACAGCGCTGCAGGGCCCAGTCCCCTGTGAGCGGGACACGGCTGTGAGCGGGACAGTGCTCCGGGGCTCAGTCCCTGTGAGCGGGACAAGGCTGCAGGGTCAATACGCTGTGAGCGGGACAGGGCGGCGGGGGCAAGTCGCTTTGAGCAGGACAGGACTGCAGGGGGCAATACGCTATGAGCAGGACAGGGCAGCGGGGCCCAGTCCCTGTGAGCGGGATAGGGCTGGGGGACCCAGTCCCTGTCAGAGGGACAGGGCTGCAGGGGCAAGCCGCTGTGAGCGGATCAGGGCTTCGGGGCCCAGGCCGCTGTGAGCGGGTCAGGGCTGCGGGGCCCAGTCCCTGTCAGCAGGTCAGGGCGGCGGGGGCAGGCCGCTGTGAGCGGGTCAAGGCGCAGGGGTCAGGCCGCTGTGAGCGGGTCAGGGCTGCGGGGCCCAGGCCGCGGTGAGCGGGTCAGGGCGCAGGGGGCAGGCCGCTGTGAGCGGGTCAGGTCTTCGGGACCCAAGCCACTGTGAGCGGGGCAGGGAGGCGGCGCCCAGTCCCTGTCAGCGCGACAGGGCTGCGGGGGCGGGTCAGAGCTGCGGGGGCCAGTCCCTGTGAGCGGGTCAGGGCTGCGGGGGCCAGTACCTGTGAGGGGGTCAGGGCTGTGGGGGCAGGTCGCTGCGATCGGCTCAGGGCGGCGGGGGCAGGCCGCTGTGAGCCGGACAGGGCAGCGGGGCCCCGCTCCCTGTCAGCATGACAGGACTGCAGGGGGCAATACGCTGGGAGCAGGACAGGGCAGCGGGGCCCAGTCCCTGTGAGCGGGATAGGACTGGGGGAGCCAGTCCCTGTCAGAGGGACAGGGCTGCAGGGGCAAGCCGCTGTGAGCGGGTCAGGGCTTCGGGGCCCAGGCCGCTGTGAGCGGGTCAGGGCTGCGGGGCCCAGTCCCTGTCAGCGGGTCAGGGCGGCGGGGGCAGGCCGCTGTGAGCGGGTCAAGGCGCAGGGGTCAGGCCGCTGTGAGCGGGTCAGGTCTTCGGGACCCATCCACTGTGAGCGGGTCAGGGAGGCGGCGCCCAGTCCCTGTCAGCGCGACAGGGCTGCGGGGGCGGCTCAGGGCTGCGGGGGCCAGTCCCTGTAAGCGGGTCAGGGCTGCTGGGGCCAGTACCTGTGAGGGGGTCAGGGCTGCGGGGGCAGGCCGCTGTGAGCGGGTCAGGGCGGCGGGGGAAGGCCGCTGTGAGCGGGACAGGGCTGCGGAGCGCAGTCCCTGTGAGCGGTTCAGGGCTGCAGGGGGCAAGTCGCTGTGAGCGGGTCAGGGCTGCAGGGGGCAAGTTGCTGTGAGCGCATTAGGGCTGCGGGACACAGTCCCTGTGAGCGGGTCAGGGCTGCGGGACACAGTCCCTGTGAGCGGGTCGGGGCTGCGGGGGACAGTCCCTGTGAGCGGGACAGGGCTGCGGGGCCCAGTCCCTCTTCGCGGGACACGGCTGCGGGGGGCAGTAACTGTGAGCGGGTCCGGGCTGCGGGGGGCAGTACGCTGTGAGCGGGTCAGGGCGGCGGGGGGCAATACGCTGTGAGCGGGACAGGGCTGCGGGGGCAAGTCGCTGTGAGCGGGTCAGGGCTGCGGGGCCCAGTCCCTGTGAGCGGGACAGGGCTGCGGGACCCAGTCCCTGTGTGCGGGACAGGGCTGCGGGGCCCAGTCCCTGTGTGCGGGACAGGGCTGCGGGGCCCAGTCCCTGTGTGCGGGACAGGGCTGCGGGGCCCAGTCCCTGTGAGCGTGTCAGGGCTGCAGGGGCCAGTCCCTGTGAGCGGGACATGGCTGCGGGGGGGCAGTACGCTGTGAGCGGGACAGGACTGTGGGGGGGCAAGTCGCTGTGAGTGGGTCAGACCTGCTGGGGGCCAGTCGCTGTGAGCGGGACAGGGCTGGGGGGGCAGTATGCTGTGAGCGGGACACAGCTGTGGGGGGCAGTACGCTGCGAGCGGGTCAGGACTGCTGGGGCCAGTCCCTGTGAGAAGATCAGGGCTGTGGGGGCCAGTACCTGTCAGCGGGACACGGCTGCGGGGGGCAGTACGCTGTGAGCGGGACAGGACTGCGGGGGGCAAGTCGCTGTCAGCGGGTCAGGACTGCTGGGGGCCAGTCCCTGTCAGCGGGTCAGGGCTGCAGGGGGCCAGTCCCGGTGCGCGGGTCAGGGCTGTGGGGCCCATTCCCGTCAGCGGGACAGGGCTGAGGGGCCCAGTACCTGTGAGCGGGACAGGGCTGCGGGGGGCAATACCATGTGAGCGGGACAGGGCTGCAGGGCCCAGTCCGCTGTGAGCGGGACAGGGCAGCGCGGGCCATTCCATGTGAGCGGGACACGGCTGCGGGGGGCAGTACGCTGTGAGTGGGACAGGGCTGCAGGGCCCAGTCCCTGTGAGCGGGTCAGGGCTGCGGGGCCCAGTCCCTGTGAGCGGGTCAGGGCTGTTGGGCCCAGTCCCTGTGAGCGGGTCAGGGCTACGGGGGCCAGACCCTGTGAGCGGGAAACGTCTGAGATGGCTAGTCCCTGTGAGCGGGACAGGGCTGCAGGGGGCAGTACAATGTGAGCAGGACACGGCTGGGGGGGGGGGGCAGTACGCTGTGAGGGGGACAGGACTGCTGAGGGCCAGTCCCTGTTAGTGGGCCACAGCTATGGGGGGCAGTCCCTGTGAGCGGGTGAGGGCTGCGGGGCCCAGTCCGCTGTGAGCGGGACACGGCTGCCAGGGGCAGTACGCTGCGAGTGGGTCTGGGCTGCGGTGGCCAGTCCCTCTGAGCGGGACAGGGCAGCGGGGCCCAGTCCCTGTGAGTGGGTCAGGGCTGCTGGGGGCTGTCCACTGTGAGCAGATCAGGGCTGCGGGGGGTAGTACGCTGTGAGCAGGACAGGACTGTGGGGGGGCAAGTCGCTGTGAGCGGGTCAGGGCTGCGGGGGCCAGCACCTGTCAACAGGTAAGGGCTGCGGGGGCCAGTCCCTGTGAGTGGGACACGGCTGCGGGGCCCAGTCCCTGTGAGCGGGTCAGGGCTGCGGGGGGCAAGTCGCTGTGAGCGGGTCAGGGCTGCGGGGGCAGTCCCTGTGAGCAGGGCAGGGCTGCGGGGCCCAGTCCCTGTGAGCGGGACACGGGTGCGGGGCCCAGTCCCTGTGAGCGGGACAGGGGTGCAGGGACCAGTCCCTGTGAGCGGGACAGGGGTGCGGGGCCCAGTCCGCTGTGAGCGGGACATGGCTGCGTGGACCAGTCCCTGTCAGTGGGACAGGGCTGCGGGGCCCAGTCCCTGTGAGCGTGTCAGGGCTGCAGGGGCCAGTCCCTGTGAGCGGGACATGGCTGCGGGGGGGCAGTACGCTGTGAGCGGGACAGGACTGTGGGGGGGCAAGTCGCTGTGAGTGGGTCAGGACTGCTGGGGGCCAGTCGCTGTGAGCGGGACAGGGCTGCGGGGCCCAGTCCCTGTGAGCGGGTCACGGCTGCGGGGGGCAGTACGCTGTGAGCGGGTCAGGGCTGCGGGGGCCAGCACCTGTCAACGGGTTAGGGCTGCGGGGGCCAGTCCCTGTGAGCGGGTCAGGGCTGCGGGGGGCAAGTCGCTGTGAGCGGGTCAGGGCTGCGGGGGCAGTCCCTGTGAGCAGGGCAGGGCTGCGGGGCCCAGTCACCCATTTTCCTCAGTCACTGCATCCCATTTCACTCAGTCACTGCATCACTTTCACTCAGTCACTGCACCACATTTCACTCAGTCACTGCACCACATTTCACTCAGTCACTGCACCACATTTCACTCAGTCACTGCCTCCCAATTCACTCAGTCACTGCCTCCCATTTCAGTCAGTCTCTCTCTCCCATTTCAGTCAGTCACTGCCACCCAAATTCAGTCAGTCACTCCCTCCCATTTCAGTCAGTCAGTGCATCTCCTTTCCTCTCAGTCACTGCATCACATTTCACTCAGTCACAGAATCACATTTCCCTCACTCACTGCACCCCAAGTCTGCTCGGGCACTGCATCCGCATGAACGCAGTCACTCCTTCCCAGTACCTCAGTCACGGCATCCCATTTCACTCAGTCACTGCATCCCATTTCCATCAGACACTGCAGCTCATGTCACTCTGTCACGACATCCAATTTCCATCATTCACTGCATCCCATTTCACCCAGTCACTGCATCCCATTGCACTCAGTGATGCATCCCATTTCAAGCAGTCACTGCATCACATTTCACTAAGTCACTGCATCACATTGCACTCAGTGACTGCATCGCATTTCACTCAGTCACTGCATCCCATTTCACGCAGTCACTGCATCATAATTCCCTCAGTCAGTGCATCCCATGTCCGTGTGTCACTGCATCCCATGTCCGTGTGTCACTGCATCCCATGTCCCTCAGTCACTGCATCCCATTTCCCTCAGTCACTGCAACACATTTCTCACAGTCACTGCAACACATTTCTCACAGTCACTGCAACACATTTGCCAAAGTCACTGCAACCCATTTGCCACAGTCACTGCATCTCCTTTCCCTCAGTCACTGCATCGCATTTCACTCAGTCACCGTGTCTCATTACCCTCAGCCACCGCGTCTCATTACCCTCAGTCACTGCGTCCCATTTCACTCAGTGACTGCATCCCATTTCACTCAGTGACTGCATCCCATTTCACTCAGTGACTGCATCCTATTTTACTCAGTCACTGCCTCCCATTTCACTCAGTCACTGCACCACATTTCACGCAGTCACTGCACCACATTTCACTCAGTCACTGCCTCCCACTTCACTCAGTCACTGCCTCCCACTTCACTCAGTCACTGCCTCCCATTTCAGTCAGTCACTACCTCCCATTTCAGTCAGTCACTGCATCCCATTTCCCTCAGGCACTGCATCCGATTTCCCTCAGTCACTGCTTCCAACTGCTCTCAGTCACTGCCTCCCACTTCACTCAGTCACTGCCTCCCAAATTCAGTCACTCACTCCCTCCCATTTCACTCAGTCACTGCCTACCACTTCACTCAGTCACTGCCTCCCAAATTCAGTCACTCACTCCCTCCCATTTCACTCAGTCACTGCATCCCATTTCACTCAGTCACTGCATCCCATTTCACTCAGTCACTGCATCCCATTTCACTCAGTCACTACATCCCATTTTACTCAGTCACTACATCCCATTTTACTCAGTCACTGCATCCCATTTCACTCAATCACTGCATCTCCTTCAACACAGTCAGTGCATCCCATTTCCATCACTCACTGTTTCCCTTATCTCACTGTCGCTGCATTAAATTTCCCACACTCACTGCATCCCATTTCCATTCGTCACAGCATCTCCTTTCCCTCAGTCTCTGCATCGCAATTCACTCAGTGATTGCATCCCATGTCCCTCAGTCACTGCATCCCATGTCCCTCAGTCACTGCATCCCATTTCCCTCAGTCACAGCATCTCATTTCACTCAGTCACTGCATCACATTTCACTCAGTCACTGCATCACATTTCACTCAGTCACTGCATCACATTTCACTCAGTCACTGCATCCCATTTACTCAATCACTGCATCTCCTTCACCACAGTCAGTGCATCACATTTCTTTCAGTCACTGTTTCCCGTATCTCACAGACGATGAATTCAATTTCCCACACTCACTGCATCCCATTTCCCTCAGTCTCTGCATCACATTTCCCTCAGTCACTGCATCCAATTTCCATCATTCACTGCATCCCATTTCACCCAGTCACTGCATCCCATTGCACTCAGTGATGCATCCCATTTCAAGCAGTCACTGCATCACATTTCACTCAGCCACTGCATCCTATTTCACTCAGTCACTGCATCCCATGACCCTCAGTCACTGCATCCCATTACACTCAGTCACTGCCTCCCACTTCACTTCGTCACTGCCTCCCACTTGACTACGTCACTGCCTCCCACTTCACTCAGTCACTGCCTCCCATTTCAGTCAGTCACCACCTCCCATTTCTCTCAGTCACTGCATCTCCTTTCCCTCAGTCACTACATCACATTTCCCTCAGTCACAGAATCACATTTCCCTCAGTCACAGAATCACATTTCCCTCAGTCACAGCATCACATTTCCCTCAGTCACAGCATCACATTTCCCTCAGTCACAGCATCACATTTAACGGAGACAGTGAACCCTATTCAAATGAGATGGTGAATCAATTTCCAGCAGTCACCACACCCTATTCCCCACAGTGACTGCATGCCATTTCTCTCAGTCACTATATCCCATTACCCTCAGGCACGGCATCCCATTTCACTCGGGCACTGCGGCCCATTTCACTCGGGCACTGCGGCCCATTTCACTCGGGCACTGCGGCCCATTTCACTCGGGCACTGCGGCCCATTTCACTCGGGCACTGCGGCCCATTTCACTCGGGCACTGCGGCCCATTTCACTCGGGCACTGCGGCCCATTTCACTCGGGCACTGCGGCCCATTTCACTCGGGCACTGCGGCCCATTTCACTCGGGCACTGCGGCCCATTTCACTCGGGCACTGCAGCCCATTTCACTCGGGCACTGCATCCCATTTCCCACAGTCACTGCATCTCCTTTCCCTCAGTCACTGCATCGCACTTCACTCAGTCACTGCATCGCACTTCACTCAGTCACTGCATCGCACTTCACTCAGTCACTGCATCCCATTTCACTCAGTCACTGCGTCTCATTACCCTCAGTCACTGCATGTCATTTCCCTCAGTGACTGCATGCCATGTCACTCAGTCACTGCATCCCATTTCACTCAGTGACTGCATCCCATTTCACTCAGTGACTGCATCCCATTTCACTCAGTGACTGCATCCCATTTCCCACAGTCACTGCATCCCATTTCACTCAGTGACTGCATCCCATGTCACTCAGTCACTGCAACCCATTTCCCACAGTCACTGCATCCCATTTCACTCAGTGACTGCATCGTATTTCACTCAGTCACTGCGTCTCATTATCCTCAGTCACTGCATGTCATTTCACTCAGTGACTGCATCCCATTTCACTCAGTCACTGCACCACATTTCACTCAGTCACTGCACCACATTTCACTCAGTCACTGCCTCCCACTTCACTCAGTCACTGCCTCTCCTTCACCACAGTCAGTGCATCACATTTCTTTCAGTCACTGTTTCCCGTATCTCACAGACGATGAATTCAATTTCCCACACTCACTGCATCCCATTTCACGCAGCCAGTGCATCCCATTTCACGCAGCCAGTGCATCCCATTTCACTCAGCCACTGCATCACATTTCACTCAGTCAGTGCATCACATTTCGCTCAGTCAGTGCATCTCATTTCGTTAAGTCACTGCATCCCATTTCAGTCAGTCACTCCCTCCCATTTCAGTCAGTCACTGCATCTCCTTTCCCTCAGTCACTGCATCTCCTTTCCCTCAGTCACTGCACCTCCTTTCCCTCAGTCACGGCACCTCCTGTCCCTCAGTCACTGCATCCCATTTAACGGAGACAGTGAATCCTATTCAAGTGAGACGGTGAATCAATTTCCATAAGTCACCACACCCTATTCCCCACAGTCACAGCATCACATTTCTCTCAGTCACTGCATCCCATTACCCTCAGTCACTGCATCCCATTGCCCTCAGGCATGGCATCCCATTTCACTCAGTCACAGCTTCCCAGTTCACTCAGTCACAGAATCCCATTACCCTCAGTCACAGCATCCCACTTCCCACAGTCACAGCATCCCATTAGCCCACAGTCACTGCATCTCATTTCCGTCAGTCACTGCAACTCATTTCCCTCAGTCACTGCATCCCATTTCCATTAGTCACTGCATCCCATTGTCACTCACATTTAACGGAGACAGTGAATCCTATTCAAACGAGACGGTGAATCAATTTCCATCAGTCACTACACCCTATTCCCCATAGTCACGGCATCCCATTTCCCTCAGTCACTGCATCCCATTTCCCTCAGTCACTGCATCTCATTTCACTCGGGCACTGCAGCCCATTTCACTCGGGCACTGCAGCCCATTTCACTCGGGCACTGCAGCCCATTTCACTCGGGCACTGCAGCCCATTTCACTCGGTGCATCTCATTTCACACAGTCACTGCATCTCATTTGACTCAGTCACTGCATCGCATTTCACTCAATCAGTGCTTCCCATTTCACTTAGTCACTGCATCTCATTTCACTCAGTCACTGCATCACATTTCACACAGTCACTGCATCCCATTTCACTCAGTCGCTGCATCCCATTTCCTTTAGTCACTGTTTCCCGTATCTCACAGGCACTGCATTCAATTTCCCACACTCACTGCTTCCCATTTCCCATTGTCACAGCATCTCCTTTCCCTCAGTCACTGCATCTCATTTCACTCAGTCACTGCATCCCATTTCCCTCAGTCACTGCATCTCATTTCACTCAGGCACTGTATCCCATTTCCCTCACTCACTGCACCCCAAGTCCGCTTGGGCACTGCATCCCCATGAACTCAGTCACTCCTTCCCAGTACCTCAGTCACTGCGTCCCTTTTCCATCACGTACTGCATCACATTTCCATCAGACACTGCAGCTCATGTCACTCTGTCACTGCATCCCATTTCCCTCAGTCACTGCATCCCATTTCCCTCAGTCACTGCATCACATTTCACTCAGTCACTGCATCCCATTTCCCTCAGTCACTGCATCCCATTTCCCTCAGTCACTGCATCCCATTTCCCTCAGTCACTGCATCCCATTTCACGCAGTCACTGCATCCAATTTCCCACAGTCACTGCATCCAATTTCTCACAGTCACTGCATCCAATTTCCCACAGTCACTGCATCTCCTTCACCACAGTCAGTGCATCACATTTCTTTCAGTCACTGTTTCCCGTATCTCACAGACGATGAATTCAATTTCCCACACTCACTGCATCCCATTTCCCTCAGTCACTGCATCACATTTCCCTCAGTCACTGCATCACATTTCCCTCAGTCACTGCAGCTCATGTCACTCTGTCACTGCATCCAATTTCCATCATTCACGGCATCCCATTTCACCCAGTCACTGCATCCCATTTCAAGCAGTCACTGCATCACAGTTGACTCAGTGACTGAATCACAGTTGACTCAGTGACTGAATCACAGTTGACTCAGTGACTGAATCACAGTTGACTCAGTGACTGAATCACAGTTGACTCAGTGACTGAATCACAGTTGACTCAGTGACTGAATCACAGTTGACTCAGTGACTGAATCACAGTTGACTCAGTGACTGAATCACAGTTGACTCAGTGACTGAATCACAGTTGACTCAGTGACTGAATCACAGTTGACTCAGTGACTGAATCACAGTTGACTCAGTGACTGAATCACAGTTGACTCAGTGACTGAATCACAGTTGACTCAGTGACTGAATCACAGTTGACTCAGTGACTGAATCACAGTTGACTCAGTGACTGAATCACAGTTGACTCAGTGACTGAATCACAGTTGACTCAGTGACTGAATCACAGTTGACTCAGTGACTGAATCACAGTTGACTCAGTGACTGAATCACAGTTGACTCAGTGACTGAATCACAGTTGACTCAGTGACTGAATCACAGTTGACTCAGTGACTGAATCACAGTTGACTCAGTGACTGAATGACAGTACACTCATTGAGTGCATCATATTTCAGTCAGTGAAGGAATCACATTTCACTGAGTCACTGCGTCCCAGTTCACACAGTCACTGCATCCCATTTCACACAATCAGTGCATCTCATTTCACTCAGTCACTGCATCCCATTTCACTCAGTCACTGCATCCCATTTCACTCAGTCACTGCATCCCATTACCCTCAGTCACTGCATCCCAGTACCCTCAGTCACTGCATCCCATTACCCTCAGTCACTGCATCCCATTACCCTCAGTCACTGCCTCCCACTTCACTCAGTCACTACCTCCCATTTCAGTCAGTCACTGCATCACATTTCACTCAGTCACTGCATCACATTTCACTCAGTCTGTGCACCCCATCTCACTCAGTCAGTGCACCCCATTTCCCATCGTCACTGCCTCCCATTTCCCTCAGTCACTGCCTCCCACTTCACTCAGTCACTACCTCCCATTTCCATCAGTCACTGCATCCCATTTCCCTCAGTCACTGCATCCCATTTCCCATCGTCACTGCCTCCCATTTCCCTCAGTCACTGCCTCCCATTTCCCTCAGTCACTGCCTCCCATTTCCCTCAGTCACTGCCTCCCATTTCCCACAGTCACTGCCTCCCATTTCCCACAGTCACTGCCTCCCATTTCCCACAGTCAGTGCCTCCCATTTCCCACAGTCAGTGCATCCCATTTCCCTCAGTCACAGCATCCCATTTCACTCAGTCACAGCATCCCATTTCATTCAGTTACTGCATCCCATTTAACTGAGACACTGAATATCATTGAACTGAGTCAGTGCATCCCATTTCCCTCAGTCACTGCAGCCCATTTCACTCAGTCACTGCACCACATTACCCTCAGTCACTGCATCCGTTTTCACTCAGGCCCTGCATCCCTTTTCACTCAGTCACTGCATCCCTTTTCACTCAGTCACTGCATCCCTTTTCACTCAGTGATTGCATCCCATTTCACTCAGTGACTGCATCCCATTACACTCAGTCACTGTGTCCCATTTCCCTCAGTCACTGCGTCCCTTTTCCCACAGTCACTGCAAACTTTTCTCACAGTCACTGCAACCCAATTCCCACAGTCACTGCATCTCCTTTCCTCAGTCACTCCATCTCCTTTCCCTCAGTCACGGCACCTCCTGTCCCTCAGTCACTGCAACTCATTTCGTTCAGTCACTGCATCCCATTTCCATCGGTCACTGCATCCCATGATCAGTTAGTCACTGCATCCCATTTCAATTAGTCACTGCATCCCATTTCCGTCAGTCACTCCATCCCATTTCCCTCAGTCGCAGCATCCCATTTCCCACAGACACTGCATTTCCTTTCCTTAAGTCACTGCATCCCATTTCACTCAGTCACTGCACCCCAAGCCCGCTCAGGCACTGCATCCTTATTAACTCAGTCACTCCTTCCCAGTACCTCAGTCACTGCATCGCATTTCAGTCAGTCACTGCATCTCATTTCACTCAGTCACTGAATCCCATTTCACTCAGCCACTGCATCCTATTTCACTCAGTGACTGAATCACAGTTCACTCAGTGACTGAATCACAGTACACTCAGTGACTGAATCACAGTACACTCAGTGAGTGCATCATATTTCACTCAGTGACGGAATCACCTTTCACTCAGTGAGTGAATCACATTTCACTGAGTCACTGCGTCCCAATTCACGCAGTCACTGCGTCCCAATTCACGCAGTCACTGCGTCCCATTTCACGCAGTCACTGCGTCCCATTTCACGCAGTCACTGCGTCCCATTTCACGCAGTCACTGCGTCCCATTTCACGCAGTCACTGCGTCCCATTTCACGCAGTCACTGCGTCCCATTTCACGCAGTCACTGCGTCCCATTTCACGCAGTCACTGCGTCCCATTTCACGCAGTCACTGCGTCCCATTTCACGCAGTCACTGCGTCCCATTTCACGCAGTCACTGCATCCCATTTCACGCAGTCACTGCATCCCATTTCACGCAGTCACTGCATCCCATTTCACGCAGTCACTGCATCCCATTACACTCAGTCACTGCATCCAATTTCACTCAGTCACTGCATCCAATTTCACTCAGTCACTGCATCCCATTTCACGCAGTCACTGCATCCCATTACACTCAGTCACTGCATCCAATTTCACTCAGTCACTGCATCACATTTCACTCAGTCACTGCATCACATTTCACTCAGTCACTACATCACATTTCACTCAGTCACTACATCACATTTCACTCCATCACTGCATCTCCCTCACCTCAGTCACCGCATCCCATTTCGATCAGTCACTGCATCCCATTTCCACCAGTTACTGCATCCCATTTCACTCAGCCACTGCATCCCATTTCACTAAGACAGTGCATCCCATTTCTCTCAGCCACTGTATCCCATTTCCCTCAGTCACTGTACTCCAAGCCGGCTCGGGCACTGCATCCCTATTAACTCAGTCACTCCTTCCCAGGACCTCAGTCACTGAATCCCATGTCCCACAGTAACTGCGTCCAATTTCCATCAGTCACTGCATCTCATTTCACTCATTAACTGCATCCCATTTCAATCAGACACTGCATCCCATCTCACTCAGACACTGCATCCCATTTCCCTCAGTCACTGCATCCCATTTCCCTCAGTCACTGCATCCCATTTCCATTAGTCACTGGTTCCCGTATCTCACAGGCGCTGCATTCAATTTCCGACACTCACTGTATCCCATTTTCCATAGACACAGCATCTCCCTTCCCTCAGACTCTGCATCTCACTTCAATCAGTGATTGCATCTGACTTCCCACAAATACTGCATCCGATTTCGCTCAGTCACTGCATCTCATCTCACTTGGTCACTGCATCCCATTTCATTCAGTCACTGCATCCCATTTCCCTCAGTCACTGCATCTCATTTCCGTCAGTTACTGCATCATATTTCCATCAAACAATGCATCTCATTTCACTCAGTCACTGCAACCCATTTCCCTCAGTCACTGCATCCCATTTCCGTCAGTCACTCCATCCCATTTCCCTCAGTCGCAGCATCCCATTTCCCTCAGTCGCAGCATCCCATTTCCCTCAGTCGCAGCATCCCATTTCCCACAGACACTGCATTTCCTTTCCTTCAGTCACTGCATCCCATTTCCCTCAGTCACTGCATCTCATTTCACTCAGTCACTGCATCACATTTTACTCAGTCACTGCATCACATTTCACTCAGTCACTGGATCTCCTTCACCATAGTCACTGCATTCCATTTCCATCAGTCACTGTTTCATGTATCTCACAGGCACTGCATTCAATTTCCGACACTCACTGCATCCCATTTCCCAGAATCACAGCGTCTCCTTTCCCTCAGTCACTGCATCTCATTTCACTCAGTCACTGCATCCCATGTCCCTCAGTCAATGCATCCCATGTCCCTCAGTCAATGCATCCCATGTCCCTCAGTCAATGCATCCCATTTCACTCAGTCAGTGCGTCCCATTTCGCTCAGGCACTGTATCCCATTTCCCTCACTCACTGCACCCCAGGTCCGCTCGGGCATTGCACCCCGATGAACTCAGTCACTCCTTCCCCTTACCTCAGTCACTGAATCCCATTTCCCTCAGGTTCTGCATCACATTTCCATCAGATACTGCAGCTCATGTCACTCTGTCACTGCATCCCATTTCCCTCAGTCAATGCATCCCATGTCCCTCAGTCACTGCATCCCATTTAACTCAGTCACTGCATCCCATTTCACTCAGTCACTGCATCTCCTTCGCCACAGTCACAGCATCCCATTTCAAGCAGTCACTGCAGCACATTTCACTCAGTCACTGCATCACATTTCACTCAGTCACTGCATCCCATTTCACTCAATGACTGCATCTCCTTCCCCACAGTCACTGCGTCCCATTTCCATCAGTCACTGTTTCCCGTATCTCACAGACGCTGCATTCAATTTCCCACACTCACTGCATCCACATTTCCCATCGTGACAGCATCTCCTTTCCCTCAGTCTCTGCATCACATTTCACTCAGTGATTGCATCCCATTTCCCTCAGTCACTGCATCTCATTTCACTCGGTCACTGCATCCCATTTCCCTCAGTCACTGCGTCCCATTTCACTCAGTGACTGCAACACATTTCGCTCAGAGACTGCATCCCATTTCACTCAGAGACTGCATCCCATTTCACTCAGAGACTGCATCCCATTTCACTCAGAGACTGCATCCCATTTCACTCAGAGACTGCATCGCATTTCACTCAGTCAGTGCTTCCCATGTCCCTCAGTCACTGCATCCCATGTCACTCTGTCACTGCATCCCATTTCCCTTAGTCACTGCATCTCATTTCACTCAGTCACTGCATCCCATTTCCCTCAGTCACTGCATCTCATTTCAATAAGGCACTGTATCCCATCTCCCTCACTCACTGCACCCCAAGTCCGCTCGGGCACTGCATCCCCATGAACTCAGTCACTCATTCCCACTACCTCAGTCACTGCATCACATTTCCATCAGTCACTATTTCCCGTATCTCACAGACGATGCTTTCAATTTCCCACACTCACTGCATCCCATTTCCCATATTCACAGCATCTCCTTTCCCTCAGTCTCTGCATCGCATTTCACTCAGTCACTGCATCCCATGTCCGTGTGTCACTGCATCCCATGGCTCTCAGTCACTGCATCTCATGTCCCTCAGTCACTGCATCCCATGTCCTTCAGTCACTGCATCCCATTTCACTCAGTCAGTGCGTCCCTTTTCGGTCAGGCACTGTATCCCATTTCCCTCAGTCACTGCACCCCAAGCCCGCTCGGGCACTGATTCCCTATTAACTCAGTCACTCCTTCCCAGTACCTCTGTCACTGCAGCTCATGTCACTCTGTCACTGCATCACATTTCCATCAGACAGCGCATCTCCTTTCACTCAGTCACGGCATCCCATTTCCCTCAGTCACTGCATCCCATGTCCCTCAGTCACTGCTTCTCATGTCCCTCAGTCACTGCTTCCCATTTCACTCAGTCACTGCATCCCATTTCACTCAATCACTGCATCCCATTTCACTCAGTCACTGTGTCCCGTTTCCCTCAGTCACTGCATCTCCTTCACCACAGTCACTGCATCCCATTTTCCTCAGTCACTGCACCCCATTTCACTCGTCACTGCCACCCATTTCACTCAGTCACTGCATCCCATTTCCGTCAGTCACTCCATCCCATTTCCCTCAGTCGCAGCATCCCATTTCCCACAGACACTGCATTTCCTTTCCTTAAGTCACTGCATCCCATTTCACTCAGTCACTGCACCCCAAGCCCGCTCGGGCACTGCATCCTTATTAACTCAGTCACTCCTTCCCAGTACCTCAGTCACTGCATCGCATTTCAGTCAGTCACTGCATCTCATTTCACTCAGTCACTGCATCTCATTTCACTCAGTGACTGCATCCCATTTCACTCAGCCACTGCATCCCATTTCACTCAGTGACTGAATCACAGTTCACTCAGTGACTGAATCACAGTACACTCAGTGAGTGCATCATATTTCACTCAGTGACGGAATCACATTTCACTGAGTCACTGCGTCCCATTTCACGCAGTCACTGCGTCCCATTTCACGCAGTCACTGCATCACATTTCACTCAGTCACTGCATCCCAATTCACTCCATCACTGCATCTCCCTCACCTCAGTCACCGCATCCCATTTCGATCAGTCACTGCATCCCATTTCCACCAGTTACTGCATCCCATTTCACTCAGCCACTGCATCCCATTTCACTAAGACAGTGCATCCCATTTCTCTCAGCCACTGTATCCCATTTCCCTCAGTCACTGTACTCCAAGCCGGCTCGGGCACTGCATCCCTATTAACTCAGTCACTCCTTCCCAGGACCTCAGTCACTGAATCCCATGTCCCACAGTAACTGCATCCAATTTCCATCAGTCACTGCATCTCATTTCACTCATTAACTGCATCCCATTTCAATCAGACACTGCATCCCATCTCACTCAGACACTGCATCCCATCTCACTCAGTCACTGCATCCCATCTCACTCAGTCACTGCATCCCATCTCACTCAGTCACTGCATCCCATCTCACTCAGTCATTGCATCCCATTTCCATTAGTCACTGGTTCCCGTATCTCACAGGCGCTGCATTCAATTTCCGACACTCACTGTATCCCATTTTCCATAGACACAGCATCTCCCTTCCCTCAGACTCTGCATCTCACTTCAATCAGTGATTGCATCTGACTTCCCACAAATACTGCATCCGATTTCGCTCAGTCACTGCATCTCATCTCACTTGGTCACTGCATCCCATTTCATTCAGTCACTGCATCCCATTTCATTCAGTCACTGCATCCCATTTCCCTCAGTCACTGCATCTCATTTCCGTCAGTTACTGCATCATATTTCCGTCAGTTACTGCATCATATTTCCATCAAACAATGCATCTCATTTCACTCAGTCACTGCAACCCATTTCGCTCAGTCACTGCAACCCATTTCGCTCAGTCACTGCAATCCATTTCGCTCAGTCACTGCAATCCATTTCGCTCAGTCACTGCAATCCATTTCGCTCAGTCACTGCATTTCCTTTCCTTCAGTCACTGCATCTCATTTTACTCAGTCACTGCATCCCATTTCACTCAATCACTGCATCCCATGTCCCACAGTCACTGCGTCCCATTTCCATCAGTCACTGTTTCCCCTATCTCTCAGACGCTGTATTCAATTTCCCACACTCACTGCATCCCATTCCCCTCAGTCACTGCATCCCATTACCCTGAGTCACAGTATGCCATTTCCCACAGTCACTGCATCTTCTTTCCCTCAGTCACTGCATCCCATCTCCCTCAGTCACTGCACCCCATGTCCCTCAGTCACTGCACCCCATGTCCCTCAGTCACTGCACCCCATGTCCCTCAGTCACTGCATCCCATGTCCCTCAGTCACTGCATCCCATGTCCCTCAGTCACTGCATCCCATGTCCCTCAGTCACTGCATCCCATGTCCCTCAGTCACTGCATCCCATGTCCCTCAGTCGCTGCATCCCATTGCCCTCAGTCGCTGCATCCCATTGTCCCCAGTCGCTGCATCGCACTTCACTCAGTCACTGCATCGCACTTCACTCAGTCACTGCATCCCATTTCACTCAGTCACTGCATCCCATTAACTTCAGTCGCAGGATCCCATTTCAAACAGACACTGCATCCCATTTCCGTCAGTCACTGCATCGCATTTCACTCAGTCACTGCATCCCATTTCACTCAGTCACTTCATCCCATTTCACTCAGTCACTTCATCCCATTTCACTCAGTGACTGCAACACATTTCACTCACTGACTGCATCCCATTTCCCTCAGTCACTGCATCCCATTTCCCTCAGTCACTGCAACCCATGTCCCTCAGTCACTGCAACCCATGTCCCTCAGTCACTGTATCCCATTTCACTCAGACATGTGTCCCATTTCACTCAGTGACTGCAACACATTTCACTCAGTGACTGCAACACATTTCACTCTGAGACTGCATCCCATTTCACTCAGTCACTGCATCACATTTCACTCAGTCACTGCATCCCATTTCACTCAGTCACTGGATCTCCTTCACCATAGTCACTGCAATCCATTTCGATCAGTCACTGTTTCCCGTATCTCACAGACGCTGCATTCAATTTCCCACACGCACTGCATCCCATTTCCCATAGTCACAGCATCTCCTTACCCTCAGTCTCTGCATCGCATTTCACTCAGTGATTGCATCCTACTACCTACCAATACTGCATCTCATTTCCCTCACTCACTGCATCCTATTTCCTTCAGTTACTGCATCACCTTTCCATCAGTCACTGCATCCCATTTCACGCAGTCACTGAATCACATTTCCATCAGTCACTGCATCCCAGTTCACTCAGTCTCGGCATCTCATTTCCCTCAGTCACTGCAACCCATTTCCCTCAGTCACTGCATCCCATGTCCCTCAGTCACTGCATCCCACGTCCCTCATTCACTGCATCCCACGTCCCTCATTCACTGCATCCCACGTCCCTCATTCACTGCATCCCACGTCCCTCATTCACTGCATCCCACATCCCTCAGTCACTGCATCCCATTTCACTCAGTCACTGCGTCTCCTTTCCATCAGTCACTGCGTCCCATTTCCCATAGTCACTGCATCCCAATTCCCAATCACTGCATCCCATTTCCCTCAGTCACTGCATCACATTTCCCTCAGTCACTGCATCCCATTCCCCTCAGTCACTGCATCCCATTGTCCTAAGTCACTGCATCCCATTGCCCTCATTCACTGCATCCCATTTCACTCAGTCACTGCATCCTATTACCCTCAGTCACTGCATCCCATTTCACTCAGTCACTGCATCCCATTACCCTCAGTCACTGCATCCCATTACCCTCAGTCACTGCATCCCATTACCTTCAGTCGCAGGATCCCATTTCCAACAGACACTGCATCCCATTTCCGTCAGTCACTGCATACCACTTCCATCAGTCACTGCATCCCAGTTCACTCAGTCTCGGCATCTCATTTCCCTCAGTCACTGCATCCCATTTCCCTCAGTCACTGCATCACATTTCCCTCAGTCACTGCATCACATTTCCCTCAGTCACTGCATCCCATTTCCCTCAGTCACTGCATCCCATTTCCCTCAGTCACTGCATCCCATTTCCTCAGTCACTGCATCTCCTTTCCACAGTCATGGCAATCCCATTTCACGCAGTCACTGCATCCCATTTCACTCAGTCACTGCATCCCATTTCACTCAATCACTGCATCTCCTTCACCACAAATACTGTATCTCATTTCCAACAGTCACTGCATCGCATTTCACTCAGTCACTGCATCCCATTTCACTCAGTCACTGCATCCCAATTCACTCCATCACTGCATCTCCTTCACCACAGTCACAGCATCCCATTTCCATCAGTCACTGTTTCCCGTATCTCACAGACACTGCATTCAATTTCCGACACTCACTGCATCCCATTTCCCTCAGTCACTGAATCTCATTTCAATCGGTCACTGCAACCCATTTACAACAGTCACTGCATCTCATTTCACTCAGTCACTGCATCCCATTTCCCTCAGTCACTGCATCCGATTTCCCTCAGTCACTGCATCCCACTTCCCTCAGTCACTGCATCCCACTTCCCTCAGTCAGAGCATCCGATTTCCCTCAGTCACAGCATCCCACTTCCCTCAGTCAGTGCATCCCATGTCCCTCACTCACTGCATCCCATTTCACTAAGACAGTGCGTCCCATTTCTCTCAGCCACTGTATCCCATTTCCCTCAGTCACTGTACCCCAAGCCCGCTCGGGCACTGAATCCCTATTAACTCAGTCACTCCTTCCCAGGACCTCAGCCACTGCATCCCATGTCCCACAGTAACTGCATCCCATTTCCCTCAGCCACTGCATCCCATTTCCCTCAGCCACTGCATCCCATTTCCCTCAGTCACTGCATCCCATTTCCCTCAGTCACTGCATCCCATTTCACTCAGTCACTGCATCCCATTTCACTCAGTCACTAAATCCCATTTCACTCAGTCACTAAATCCCATTTCACTCACTGACTGCATCCCATTTGACTCAGTGATTGAATCACATTTCACTCAGTCACTGCATCCCATTTCAAACAGTCACTGCATCCCATTTCATTCAGTGACTGCAACACATTTCACTCAGGCACTGCATCCCATCTCACTCAGACACTGCATCCCATCTCACTCAGTCACTGCATCCCATTTCCATCAGTCACTTCATCCCATTTCCATCAGTCACTTCATCCCATTTCCATCAGTCACTTCATCCCATTTCCGTCAGTTACTGCATCCCCTTTCCCTAAGTCACTGCATCCCATTTCCCTCAGTCACGGCATTCCATTTCCCTCAGTCGCTGGATCCCATTTTTCTCAGTCACTACATCCCGTTTCTCACTGATGCTGCATTCAATTTCCGTCAGACACTGCATCCCATTAACTTCAGTCGCAGGATCCCATTTCACTCAGTCACTGCATCCCATTTCCGTCAGTCACTGCATCCTATTTCACTCAGTCACTGCATCCTATTTCACTCAGTCACTGCATCCTATTTCACTCAGTCACTGCATCCTATTTCACTCAGTCACTGCATCCTATTTCACTCAGTCACTGCATCCTATTTCACTCAGTCACTGCATCCTATTTCACTCAGTCACTGCATCCTATTTCACTCAGTCACTGCATCACAGATCACTCAGTCACTGCACCACTTTTCACTCAGTCACTGCACCACTTTTCACTCAGTCACTGCATCCCATTTCACTCTGTCACTGCATCTCATTTCCGTCAGTTACTGCATCATATTTCCATCAAACAAGGCATCTCATTTCACTCAGTCACTGCATCCCATTTCCCTCAGTCACTGCGTCCAATTTCACTCAGTGACTGCAACACATTTCGCTCAGAGACTGCATCCCATTTCACTCAGTGACTGCAATACATTTCACTCAGGCACTGCATCCCATTTCACTCAGGCACTGCATCCCATTTCACTCAGGCACTGCATCCCATTTCCCTCAGTCAAAGCGTCCCATTTCCCTCAGTCAAAGAGTCCCATTTCCCTCAGTCAAAGCGTCCCATTTCCCTCAGTCAAAGCGTCCCATTTCCCTCAGTCAAAGCGTCCCATTTCCCTCAGTCAAAGCGTCCCATTTCCCTCAGTCACTGCGTCCCATTTCCCTCAGTCACTGCATCTCATGTCCCTCAGTCACTGCATCCCATTTCACTCAGTCACTGCATCCCATTTCACTCAGTCACTGCATCCCATTTCACTCAGCCACTGCATCCCATTTCCCTCAGCCACTGCATCCCATTTCCCTCAGTCACTGCAACACATTTCACTCAGGCACTGCACCCCATTTCACTCAGGCACTGCACCCCATTTCACTCAGGCACTGCATCCCATTTCCCTCAGTCAAAGCGTCCCATTTCCCTCAGTCAAAGCGTCCCATTTCCCTCAGTCAAAGAGTCCCATTTCACTCAGTCACTGCGTCCCATTTCCCTCAGTCTAAGCGTCCCATTTCCCTCAGTCACTGCGTCCCATTTCACTCAGTCACTGCATCTCATGTCCCTCAGTCACTGCATCCCATTTCACTAAGTCACTGCATCCCATTTCACTCAGTCACTGCATCCCATTTACCTCAGTCACTGCATCCCATGTCCCTCAGTCACTGCATCCCATGTCCCTCAGTCACTGCATGCCATGTCCCTCAGTCACTGCATGCCATTTCACTCAGTCACTGCATGCCATTTCACTCAGTCACTGCGTCACATTTCACTCAGTCACTGCGTCCCATTTCACGCAGTCACTGCGTCCCATTTCACGCAGTCACTGCGTCCCATTTCACGCAGTCACTGCGTCCCATTTCACGCAGTCACTGCGTCCCATTTCACGCAGTCACTGCGTCCCATTTCACGCAGTCACTGCGTCCCATTTCACGCAGTCACTGCGTCCCATTTCACGCAGTCACTGCGTCCCATTTCACGCAGTCACTGCATCCTATTTCACTCAGTCACTGCATCCTATTTCACTCAGTCACTGCACCACTTTTCACTCTGTCACTGCACCACTTTTCACTCTGTCACTGCATCTCATTTCCGTCAGTTACTGCATCATATTTCCATCAAACAAGGCATCTCATTTCACTCAGTCACTGCATCCCATTTCCCTCAGTCACTGCGTCCCATTTCACTCAGTGATGCGTCCAATTTCACTCAGAGACTGCATCACATTTCACTCAGAGACTGCATCACATTTCACACAGTCACTGCATCCCATTTCACACAGTCACTGCATCCCATTTCACTCAGTCACTGCATCTCCTTCACCATAGTCACTGCATTCCATTTCCATCACTCACTGTTTCCCGTATCTCACAGGCGCTGCATTCAATTTCCCACACTCACTGCATCCCATTTCCCATAGTCAGAGCATCTCCTTTCCCTCAGTCTCTGCATCGCATTTTACTCAGTCAGTGCTTCCCATGTCCCTCAGTCACTGCATCCCATGTCACTCAGTCACTGCATCCCATTTCCCTTCGCCACTGCATCACATTTCACTCAGTCACTGCATCCCATTTCCCTCAGTCACTGCATCTCATTTCACTCAGGCACTGTATCCCATCTCCCTCACCCACTGCACCCGAAGTCCGCTTGGGCACTGCATCCCCATGAACTCAGTCACTCATTCCCACTACCTCAGTCACTGCATCCCATTTCCCTCAGGTACTGCATCACATTTCCATCAGACACTGCAGCTCATGTCACTCTGTCACTGCATCCCATTTCCCTCAGCCACTGCATCCCATTTCCCTCAGCCACTGCATCCCATTTCCCTCAGCCACTGCATCCCATTTCCCTCAGCCACTGCATCCCATTTCCCTCAGTGACTGCATCACAGTTCACTCAGTGACTGCATCACAGTTCACTCAGTGACTGCATCACAGTTCACTCAGTGACTGCATCACAGTTCACTCAGTGACTGCATCACAGTTCAATCAGTGACTGAATCACAGTTCAATCAGTGACTGAATCACAGTACACTCAGTGAGTGCATCCTATTTCACTCAGTGACGGAATCACATTTCACTGAGTCACTGCATCCCATTTCACACAGTCACTGCATCCCATTTCCCATCGTCACAGCATCTCCTTTCCCACAGTCTCTGCATCTCATTTCAATAAGTGATTGCATCCTACTTCCCAAAAACAGTGCATCCCATTTCCCTTAGTCACTGCATCCCATTTCCCTCAGTCACTGCATCATATTTCCATCAAACAGTGCATCCCATTTCGCTCAGTCACTGCATCCCATTTCCCTCAGTCACGGCATCCCATGTCCCTCAGTCACGGCATCCCATGTCCCTCAGTCACGGCATCCCATGTCCCTCAGTCACGGCATCCCATGTCCCTCAGTCACGGCATCCCATGTCCCTCAGTCACGGCATCCCATGTCCCTCAGTCACGGCATCCCATGTCCCTCAGTCACGGCATCCCATGTCCCTCAGTCACGGCATCCCCTGTCCCTCAGTCACGGCATCCCCTGTCCCTCAGTCACGGCATCCCATGTCCCTCAGTCACTGCATCCCATTTCCATCAGTCACTGCATCCCATTATCACTCAGTCACTGCATCCCATTATCACTCAGTCACTGCATCACATTGCCCTCAGGCATGGCATCCCCTTTCCCTCAGTCACAGCTTCCCATTTCACTCAGTCACAGCATCCCATTTCCCACAGTCACAGCATCCCATTTCCCCACAGTCACTGCATCTCATTTCCGTCAGTCACTGCAACTCATTTCCCTCAGTCACTGCATCTCATTTCCCTCAGTCACTGCATCCCATTTCCATTAGTCACTGCATCCCATTATCACTCAGTCACTGCATCACATTTAACGGAGACAGTGAATCCTATTCAAATGAGACGGTGAATCAATTTCCATCAGTCACCACACCCTATTCCCCATAGTCACGGCACCACATTTTACTCAGTCACTGCCTCCCACTTCACTCAGTCACCGCCTCCCATTTCAGTCAGTCACTGCATCCCATTACCCTCAGTCACTGCATCCCATTACCCTCAGTCACTGCATCCCATTACCCTCAGTCACTGCATCCCATTACCCTCAGTCACTGCCTCCCACTTCACTCAGTCACTGCGTCACATTTCACTCAGTCACTGCATCACATTTCACACAGTCACTGCATCACATTTCACTCAGTCTGAGCACCCCATCTCCCTCAGTCAGTGCATCCCATTTCCCATAGTCACTGCCTCCCATTTCCCTCAGTCACTGCAACCCATTTCCCTCAGTCACTGCATCCCATTTCCCTCAGTCACTGCATCCCATTTCCCTCAGTCACTGCATCCCATTTCCCTCAGTCACTGCATCCCATTTCACTCAGTCACTGCATCCCATTTCACTCAGTCACTGCATCCCATTTAACGGAGACAGTGAATCTCATTGAACTGAGACAGTGAATCTCATTGAACTGAGACAGTGCATCCCATTTCAGTCAGTCACTGCATCTCCTTTCCCTCAGTCACTGCATCACATTTCACTCAGTCACTGCATCACATTTCACTCAGTCTGAGCACCCCATCTCCCTCAGTCACTGCATCCCATTTCCCTCAGTCACTGCAACCTTTTCCTAAAGTCACTACAACCCAACTCCCTCAGTCACTGCATCTCCTTTCCCTCAGTCACTGCATCTCCTTTCCCTCAGTCACTGCATCTCCTTTCCCTCAGTCACTGCATCTCCTTTCCCTCAGTCACTGCATCTCCTTTCCCTCAGTCACTGCATCTCCTTTCCCTCAGTCACTGCATCTCCTTTCCCTCAGTCACTGCATCTCCTTTCCCTCAGTCACGGCACCTCCTGTCCCTCAGTCACGGCACCTCCTGTCCCTCAGTCACGGCACCTCCTGTCCCTCAGTCACTGCATCCCATTTAACGGAGACAGTGAATCCTATTCAAGTGAGACGGTGAATCAATTTCCATCAGTCACCACACCCTATTCCCCACAGTCACAGCATCACATTTCACTCAGGCACTGCATCCCATTTCACTCAGTCACTACATCCCATTTAACTCAGTCACTGCATCCCATTTCACTCAGTCACTGCATCACATTGCCCTCAGGCATGGCATCCCATTTCCCTCAGGCACGGCATCCCATTTCACTCAGTCACAGCATCCCATTACCCTCAGTCACAGCATCCCATTTCCCACAGTCACAGCATCCCATTTCCCCACAGTCACTGCATCTCATTTCCGTCAGTCACTGCAACTCATTTCCGTCAGTCACTGCAACTCATTTCCCTCAGTCACTGCATCTCATTTCCCTCAGTCACTGCATCCCATTTCCATTAGTCACTGCATCCCATTATCACTCAGTCACTGCATCACATTTAACGGAGACAGTGAATCCTATTCAAATGAGACGGTGAATCAATTTCCATCAGTCACCACACCCTATTCCCCATAGTCACGGCACCACATTTCACTCAGTCACTGCCTCCCACTTCACTCAGTCACCGCCTCCCATTTCAGTCAGTCACCGCATCCCATTTCACTCAGTCACCGCATCCCATTTCACTCAGTCACTGCATCACATTTCACTCAGTCACTGCATCACATTTCACTCAGTCACTGCATCACATTTCACTCAGTCACTGCATCACATTTCACTCAGTGACTGCATCCCATGTCACTCAGTCACAGCATCCCATTTCACTCAGTCATTGCATCACATTACCCTCGGTCACTGCATCCCTTTTCACTCAGACACTGCATCGCTTTTCAGTCAGTCACTGCATCCCGTTTCACTCAGTGACTGCATCCTATTTCACTCAGTCACTGCCTCCCTTTTCCCACAGTCACTGCAAACATTTCTCACAGTCACTGCAACCCATTTCCCATGGTCACTGCATCTCTTTTCCCTCAGTCACTGCATCTACTTTCCCTCAGTCATGGCACCTCATTTCATTCATTCATGGCACCTTCTGTCCCTCATTCACTGCATCTCATTTCCCTCTGTCACTGCAACTCATTTCGTTCAGTCACTGCATCCCATTTCCATTACTCACTGCATCCCATTATCACTCAGTCAATGCATCCCATTTCAATCAGTCACTGCACCCATTTCACTCAGTCACTGCATCCCATTTAACGGAGACAGTGAATCCTGTTCAACTGAGACAGTGAATCAATTTCCATCAGTCACCACACCCTACTCCCCACAGTCCCGGCACCCCAACTCACTCAGTCAGTGCATCCCATTTCCCATAGTCACTGCATGTCCTTTCCTTAGTCACTGCATCGCATTACCCTCAGTCCCCACACCCTATTCCCCACAGTCACGGCATCACATTTCACTCAGGCACTACATCCCATTTCACTCAGTCACTACATCCAATATCACTCACTCACTGCATCCCATTTCACTCTGTCACTGCATCCCATTACCCTCAGGCACTGCAGCCCATTTCACTTAGACACTGCAGCCCATTTCACTCAGGCACTGCAGCCCATTTCCCTCAGTTACTGCAACACATTTCTCACAGTCACTGCGACACATTTGCCACAGTCACTGCATCTCCTTTCCTTCAGTCACTGCATCGCATTTCACTCAGTCACTGCATCCCATTTCACTCAGTCACTGCATCCCATTTCACTCAGTCACTGCATCCCATTTCACTCAGTCACTACATCCCATTTCACTCAGTCACTACATCCCATTTCACTCAGTCACTGCATCGCATTTCACTCAGTCACTGCATCCCATTTCACTCAGTCACTGCATCCCATTTCACTCAGTCACTGCATCCCATTTCACTCAGTCACTACATCCCATTTCACTCAATCACTACATCCCATTTCACTCAGTCACTGCATCCCATTTCACTCTGTCACTGCATCCCATGACCCTCAGGCACTGCAGCCCATTTCACTTAGACACTGCAGCCCATTTCACTCAGACACTGCAGCCCATTTCACTCAGGCACTGCAGCCCATTTCCCTCAGTTACTGCAACACATTTCTCACAGTCACTGCGACACATTTGCCACAGTCACTGCATCTCCTTTCCTTCAGTCACTGCATCGCATTTCACTCAGTCACTGCATCCCATTTCACTCAGTCACTGCATCCCATTTCACTCAGTCACTACATCCCATTTCACTCAGTCACTACATCCCATTTCACTCAGTCACTACATCCCATTTCACTCAATCACTACATCCCATTTCACTCAATCACTACATCCCATTTCACTCAGTCACTGCATCCCATTTCACTCAGTCACTGCATCCCATTTGACTCAGTCACTGCATCCCATTTCACTCAGTCACTACATCCCATTTCACTCAATCACTACATCCCATTTCACTCAGTCACTGCATCCCATTTCACTCTGTCACTGCATCCCATGACCCTCAGGCACTGCAGCCCATTTCACTTAGACACTGCAGCCCATTTCACTCAGACACTGCAGCCCATTTCACTCAGGCACTGCAGCCCATTTCCCTCAGTTACTGCGACACATTTCTCACAGTCACTGCGACACATTTGCCACAGTCACTGCATCTCCTTTCCTTCAGTCACTGCATCGCATTTCACTCAGTCACTGCATCCCATTTCACTCAGTCACTGCATCCCATTTCACTCAGTCACTACATCCCATTTCACTCAGTCACTACATCCCATTTCACTCAGTCACTACATCCCATTTCACTCAATCACTACATCCCATTTCACTCAATCACTACATCCCATTTCACTCAGTCACTGCATCCCATTTCACTCAGTCACTGCATCCCATTTCACTCAGTCACCGCATCCCATTACCCTCAGGCACCGCGGCCCATTTCACTCAGTCACTGCATCCCATTTCAATCAGTCACTGCATCCCATTTCAATCAGTCACTGCATCCCATTTCCCACAGTCACTGCATCCCATTTCCCACAGTCACTGCAACCCATTTCCCCCAGTCACTGCGTCTCATTACCCTCAGTCAGTGCATTTCATTTCCCTCAGTGACTGCATCGCATTTCACCCAGTCACTGCCTCCCATTTCAATCACTCACTGCCTCCCACTTCACTCAGTCACTGCCTCCCGCTTCACTCAGTCACTGCCTCCCACTTCACTCAGTCACTGCCTCCCACTTCACTCAGTCACTGCCTCCCACTTCACTCAGTCACTGCCTCCCACTTCACTCAGTCACTGCCTCCCACTTCACTCAGTCACTGCCTCCCACTTCACTCAGTCACTGCCTCCCACTTCACTCAGTCACTGCCTCCCACTTCACTCAGTCACTGCCTCCCACTTCACTCAGTCACTGCCTCCCACTTCACTCAGTCACTGCCTCCCACTTCACTCAGTCACTGCCTCCCACTTCACTCAGTCACTGCCTCCCACTTCACTCAGTCACTGCCTCCCATTTCAGTCAGTCACTGCCTCCCATTTCAGTCAGTCTCTCTCTCCCATTTCAGTCAGTCACAACTCCCAAATTCAGTCAGTCACTCCCTCCCATTTCAGTCAGTCAGTGCATCTCCTTTCCTCTCAGTCACTGCATCACATTTCACTCAGTCTGAGCACCCCATCTCACTCAGTCAGTGCATCCCATTCCCCACAGTCACTGCATCCCATTCCCCACAGTCACTGCATCCCATTCCCCACAGTCACTGCATCCCATTGCCCTCAGTCACTGCATCCCATTTCACTCTGTCACTGCATCCCATTTCACTCTGTCACTGCATCCCATTTCACTCTGTCACTGCACCCCATTTCACTCTGTCACTGCACCCCATTTCACTCTGTCACTGCATCCAATTTCACTCTGTCACTGCATCCAATTTCACTCAGTCACTGCATCCCATTTCACTCAGGCACTGCAACCCATTTCCCTCAGTCACTGCAACACATTTCCCACAGTCACTGCAACACATTTCCCACAGTCACTGCAACACATTTCCCACAGTCACTGCAACACATGTGCCACAGTCACTGCAACCCATTTGCCACAGTCACTGCATCTCCTTTGCCTCAGTCACTGCATCGCATTTCACTCAGTCACTGTGTCTCATTTCCCTCAGTCACTGTGTCTCATTACCCTCAGTCACTGCGTCTCATTACCCTCAGTCAGTGCATCTGATTTCACTCAGTGACCTCATCCCATTTCACTCAGTCACTGCATCCCTTTTCACTCAGTCACTGCCTCCCTTTTCCCACAGTCACTGCAAACTTTTCTCACAGTCACTGCAACCCATTTCCCACAGTCACTGCATCTCCTTTCCCACAGTCACTGCATCTCCTTTCCCTCAGTCACTGCATCACATTTCCCTCAGTCACAGAATCACATTTCCCTCAGTCACAGAATCACATTTCCCTCAGTCACAGCATCACATTTCCCTCAGTCACAGCATCACATTTAACGGAGACAGTGAATCCTAATCAAATGAGATGGTGAATCAATTTCCATCAGTCACCACACCCTATTCCCCACAGTCACGGCATCACATTTCACTCAGGCACTGCCTCCCATTTCACTCAGGCACTGCATCCCATTTCACTGTCACTGCAACCCATTACCCTCAGGCACTGCATCCCATTTCACTCGGGCACTGCGGCCCATTGCACTCGGGCACTGCAACCCATTTCCCACATTCACTGCAACCCATTTCCCACAATCACTGCATCTCCTTTCCCTCAGTCACTGCATCCCATTTCACGCAGCCAGTGCATCCCATTTCACGCAGCCAGTGCATCCCATTTCACGCAGCCACTGCATCACATTTCACTCAGCCACTGCATCACATTTCACTCAGCCACTGCATCACATTTCACTCAGCCACTGCATCACATTTCGTTAAGTCACTGCATCCCATTTCAGTCAGTCACTCCCTCCCATTTCAGTCAGTCACTGCATCGCATTACCCTCAGTCCCCACACCCTTTTCCCCACAGTCACTGCATCCCATTTCACTCAGTCACTGCAACCCATTTCGCACACTCACTGCAACCCATTTCCCACAATCACTGCATCTCCTTTCCCTCAGTAACTGCATCGCATTTCACTCAGTCACTGCATCGCATTTCCCTCAGTCACTGCATCGCATTTCCCTCAGTCACTGCATCGCATTTCCCTCAGTCACTGCATCGCATTTCCCTCAGTCACTGCGTCTCATTTTCCTCAGTGACTGCATCCCATGTCACTCAGTCACTGCAACCCATGTCCCACAGTCACTGCATCGCATTTCACTCAGTCACTGCGTCTCATTACCCTCAGTCACTGCATGTCATTTCCCTCAGTGACTGCATCCCATTTCACTCAGTCACTGCACCACATTTCACTCAGTCACTGCACCACATTTCACTCAGTCACTGCACCACATTTCACTCAGTCACTGCACCACATTTCACTCAGTCACTGCACCACATTTCACTCAGTCACTGCCTCCCACTTCACTCAGTCACTGCCTCCCACTTCACTCAGTCACTGCCTCCCACTTCACTCAGTCACTGCCTCCCACTTCACTCAGTCACTGCCTCCCACTTCACTCAGTCACTGCCTCCCACTTCACTCAGTCACTGCCTCCCACTTCACTCAGTCACTGCCTCCCACTTCACTCAGTCACTGCAAACCATTTCCCTCAGTCACTGCATCCGATTTCCCTCAGTCACTGCATCCCACTTCACTCAGTCACTGCATCCCATTTCACGCAGCCAATGCATCCCATTTCACGCAGCCACTGCATCTCATTTCGTTAAGTCACTGCATCCCATTTCAGTCAGTCACTCCCTCCCATTTCAGTCAGTCACTGCATCTCCTTTCCCTCAGTCACTGCATCTCCTTTCCCTCAGTCACTGCACCTCCTTTCCCTCAGTCACTGCACCTCCTTTCCCTCAGTCACTGCACCTCCTTTCCCTCAGTCACTGCACCTCCTTTCCCTCAGTCACTGCACCTCCTTTCCCTCAGTCACTGCATCTCCTTTCCCTCAGTCACGGCACCTCCTGTCCCTCAGTCACGGCACCTCCTGTCCCTCAGTCACGGCACCTCCTGTCCCTCAGTCACGGCACCTCCTGTCCCTCAGTCACGGCACCTCCTGTCCCTCAGTCACTGCATCCCATTTAACGGAAACAGTGAATCCTATTCAAGTGAGACGTGAATCAATTTCCATCAGTCACCACACCCTATCCCCCGCAGTCACTGCATCACATTTCACTCAGGCACTGCATCCCATTTCACTCAGTCACTACATCCCATTTAACTCAGTCACTGCATCCCATTGCCCTCAGGCATGGCATCCCATTACCCTCAGTCACAGCATCCCATTTCCCACAGTCACAGCATCCCATTTCCCCACAGTCACGGCATCCCATTTCCCCTCAGTCACTGCATCCCATGTCCCTCAGTAACTGCATCCCATGTCCCTCAGTCACTGCTTCCCATGTCAATCAGTCACTGCTTCCCATTTCACTCAGTCACTGCATCCCATTTCACTCAGTCACTGCATCCCATTTCACTCAGCCAGTGCATCACATTTCACTCAGTGACTGAATCACATTTCAGTCACTGCGTCCCATTTCACACAGTCACTGCATCCCATTTCACGTAGTCACTGCATCCCATTTCACTCAATCACTGCATCCCATTTCACTCAGCCAGTGCATCACATTTCACTCAGTGACTGAATCACATTTCACTCAGTCACTGCGTCCCATTTCACACAGTCACTGCATCCCATTTCACGTAGTCACTGCATCCCATTTCACTCAGCCACTGCATCTCATTTCCGTCAGTTACTGCATCATATTTCACTCAGTCACTGCCTCCCACTTCACTCAGTCACTGCCTCCCATTTCAGTCAGTCACTGCATTCCATTTCAGTCAGTCACTGCAATCCATTTCCCTCAGTCACTGCATCCGATTTCCCTCAGTCACTGCATCCCACTTCACTCAGTCACTGCATCCCATTTCACGCAGCCAGTGCATCCCATTTCACTCAGCCAGTGCATCACATTTCACTCAGCCAGTGCATCACATTTCACTCAGTCACTGCATCTCATTTCGTTAAGTCACTGCATCCCATTTCAGTCAGTCACTCCCTCCCATTTCAGTCAGTCACTGCATCTCCTTTCCCTCAGTCACTGCATCTCCTTTCCCTCAGTCACTGCATCTCCTTTCCCTCAGTCACGGCACCTCCTTTCCCTCAATCACGGCACCTCCTGTCCCTCAGTCAGTGCATCCCATTTAACGGAGACAGTGAATCCTATTCAAGTGAGACGTGAATCAATTTCCATCAGTCACCACACCCTATTCCCCACAGTCACAGCATCACATTTCACTCAGTCACTGCATCCCATTTCACTCAGTCACTGCATCCCATTTCACTCAGTCACTGCCTCCCACTTCACTCAGTCACTGCCTCCCAAATTCAGTCGGTCACTGCCTCCCATTTCAGGCAGTCACGACCTCCCATTTCAGTCAGTCACTGCATCTCATTTCCCACTGTCACTGCATCTACTTTCCCTCAGTCACGGCACCTCCTGTCCCTCAGCATCCCATTGCCCTCAGTCACTGCATTCCATTTCCATCAGTCACTGCATTCCATTTCCATCAGTCACTGCATTCAATTTCCATCAGTCACTGCATCCCATTTCACTCAGTCACTGGATTCAATTTCCATCAGTCACTGCAATGCATTCCACTCTGTTACTGCATCCAATTTCACTCAGTCACTGCATCCCAATTCTCTCAGTCACTCCAACCCATTTCCCACAGTCATTGCAGCCAATTTGACTCTCTCACTGCATTCAATTTCCATCCGTCAGTGCATTCAATTTCCGTCAGTCACTGCATCGCATTTCACTCAGTCAGGGCATCCTATTTCACTCAGTCACTGCATACTGTTTCCCTCAGTCACTGCATCCAATTTCACGCAGTCACTGCATCTCATTTCACGCAGTCACTGCATCTCATTTCACGCAGTCACTGCATCACATTTCACACAGTCACGGCATCACATTTCACTCAGTCACTGCAACAAATTTCACTCAGTCACTGCATCTCCTTTACCATCAGTCACTGCATCTCACTTCACTCATTCACTGCATCCCAATTTAAGCAGTCACTGCATCCCATTTCACTCCGTCACTGCATCCCGTTTCTCAAATGACGCTGCATTCAAGTTCCGTCAGGTACTGCATCCCATTTCCTCAGTCACTGCATCCCATTTCCCTCTGTCACTGCATCCCATTTCACTCAGTCACAGTATCCCATTTCATCAGACACTGCATCCCATTTCACTCAGACACTGCATCCCATTTCCCACGGTCACTGCATCCCATTTCTCTCAGTCACAGCATCCCTTTTCCCACAGTCATTGCATCCAATTTCACTCAGTCACCGCACCCAATTCCCCACAGTCACGGCATCACATTACAGTCAGTCACTGCATCCCATTTCACTCAGTCACTGCATCCCATTTCAGTCAGTCACTGCATCCCATTTCCCACAGTCAGTGCATCCCATTTCTCTCAGTCACTACAACCAATTTCCCACAGTCACTGCATCCCATTTCACTCAGTCACTGCATCCCATTTCACTCAGTCACTGCATCCCATTTCACTCAGTCACTGCATCCCATTTCAGTCAGTCACTGCATCCCATTTCAGTCAGTCACTGCATCCCATTTCCCACAGTCAGTGCATCCCATTTCTCTCAGTCACTACAACCAATTTCCCACAGTCACTGCATCCCATTTCACTCAGTCACTGCATCCCATTTAATGGAGAGAGTGAATCCTATTCAACTGAGACAGCAAATCCATTTCCATCAGTCACCGCGCAATATTCCCCACAGTCACGGCATCACATTACCCTCAGTCACTGCGTCCCATTACACTCAGTCACTGCATCCCATTACACTCAGTCACTGCATCCCATTACACTCAGTCACTGCATCCCATTTCCCTCTGTCACTGCATCCCATTTCCCTCTGTCACTGCATCCCATTTCCCTCTGTCACTGCATCCCATTTCCCTCTGTCACTGCATCCCATTTCCCTCTGTCACTGCATCCCATTTCCCTCTGTCACTGCATCCCATTTCCCTCTGTCACTGCATCCCATTTCCCTCTGTCACTGCATCCCATTTCCCTCAGTCACTGCATCCCATTTCCCTCAGTCACTGCATCCCATTTCCCTCAGTCACTGCATCCCATTTCATCCAGTCACTGCATCTCATTGAACTGAGACAGTGCATCCCAGTGCCGTCAGTCTCAGCACCCCATTTCACTCAGTCACTGCATCCCATTTCACTCAGTCACTGCCTCCCACTTCACTCAGTCACTGCCTCCCACTTCACTCAGTCACTGCCTCCCACTTCACTCAGTCACTGCCTCCCACTTCACTCAGTCACTGCCTCCCACTTCACTCAGTCACTGCCTCCCACTTCACTCAGTCACTGCCTCCCACTTCACTCAGTCACTGCCTCCCACTTCACTCAGTCACTGCCTCCCACTTCACTCAGTCACTGCCTCCCACTTCACTCAGTCACTGCAATCCATTTCCCTCAGTCACTGCATCCGATTTCCCTCAGTCACTGCATCCCATTTCACGCAGCCAATGCATCCCATTTCACGCAGCCAATGCATCCCATTTCACGCAGCCACTGCATCACATTTCATTCAGTCACTGCATCTCATTTCGTTAAGTCACTGCATCCCATTTCAGTCAGTCACTCCCTCCCATTTCAGTCAGTCACTGCATCTCCTTTCCCTCAGTCACTGCACCTCCTTTCCCTCAGTCACTGCACCTCCTTTCCCTCAGTCACTGCACCTCCTTTCCCTCAGTCACGGCACCTCCTGTCCCTCAGTCACGGCACCTCCTGTCCCTCAGTCACTGCATCCCATTTAACGGAAACAGTGAATCCTATTCAAGTGAGACGTGAATCAATTTCCATCAGTCACCACACCTTATCCCCCGCAGTCACTGCATCCCATTTCGCTCAGTCACAGCATCCCATTTCCCACAGTCACAGCATCCCATTTCCCCACAGTCACTGCATCTCATTTCCGTCAGTCACTGCATCTCATTTCCGTCAGTCACTGCATCTCATTTCCCTCAGTCACTGCATCTCATTTCCCTCAGTCACTGCATCCCATTTCCATTAGTCACTGCATCCCATTATCACTCAGTCACTGCATCACATTTAATGGAGACAGTGAATCCTATTCAAATGAGACGGTGAATCAATTTCCATCAGTCACCACACCCTATTCCCCATAGTCACGGCACCACATTTCACTCAGTCACTGCCTCCCACTTCACTCAGTCACTGCCTCCCACTTCACTCAGTCACCGCCTCCCATTTCAGTCAGTCACCGCCTCCCATTTCAGTCAGTCACTGCATCCCATTTCACTCAGTCACTGCATCCCATTTCACTCAGTCACTGCATCCCATTTCACTCAGTCACTGCATCCCATTTCACTCAGTCACTGCATCCCATTTCACTCAGTCACTGCATCACATTTCACTCAGTCACTGCGGCTCATTACCCTCAGTCACTGCGGCTCATTACCCTCAGTCACTGCATGTCATTTCCCTCAGTGACTGCATCCCATTTCACTCAGTGACTGCATCCCATGTCACTCAGTCACAGCATTCCATGTCACTCAGTCACAGCATCCCATTTCACTCTGTCATTGCATCACATTACCCTCGGTCACTGCATCCCTTTTCACTCAGTCACTGCATCCAATTTCACTCAGTCACTGCATCCCATTACCCTCAGACACTGCAGCCCATTTCACTCAGGCACTGCAACCCATTTCCCTCAGTCACTGCAACACATTTCCCACAGTCACTGCAACACATTTCCCACAGTCACTGCAACACATTTCCCACAGTCACTGCAACACATGTGCCACAGTCACTGCAACACATGTGCCACAGTCACTGCAACACATGTGCCACAGTCACTGCATCTCCTTTGCCTCAGTCACTGCATCGCATTTCACTCAGTCACTGTGTCTCATTACCCTCAGTCACTGCGTCTCATTACCCTCAGTCAGTGCGTCTGATTTCACTCAGTGACCTCATCCCATTTCACTCAGTCACTGCATCCCTTTTCACTCAGTCACTGCCTCCCTTTTCCCACAGTCACTGCAAACTTTTCTCACAGTCACTGCAACCCATTTCCCACAGTCACTGCATCTCCTTTCCCACAGTCACTGCATCTCCTTTCCCTCAGTCACTGCAACACATTTCCCTCAGTCCCCACACCCTATTCCCCACAGTCACTGCATCCCATTCCCCACAGTCACTGCATCCCATTCCCCACAGTCACTGCATCCCATTCCCCACAGTCACTGCATCCCATTCCCCACAGTCACTGCATCCCATTTCACTCTGTCACTGCATCCCATTTCCCTCTGTCACTGCATCCCATTTCCCTCTGTCACTGCATCCCATTTCCCTCTGTCACTGCATCCCATTTCACTCTGTCACTGCATCCCATTTCCCTCAGGCACTGCATCCCATTACCCTCAGGCACTGCATCCCATTACCCTCAGGCACTGCATCCCATTACCCTCAGGCACTGCAGCCCATTTCACTCAGGCACTGCAGCCCATTTCACTCAGGCACTGCAGCCCATTTCACTCAGGCACTGCAACCCATTTCCCTCGGTCACTGCATCCCATTTCCCTAGTCACTGCAACCCATTTCTCACAGTCACTGCAACCCATTTGCCACAGTCACTGCATCTCCTTTGCCTCAGTCACTGCATCACATTTCACTCTGTCACTGTGTCTCATTTCCCTCAGTCACTGTGTCTCATTACCCTCAGTCACTGCGTCTCATTATCCTCAGTCACTGCGTCTCATTATCCTCAGTCACTGCGTCTCATTATCCTCAGTCACTGCGTCTCATTATCCTCAGTCACTGCGTCTCATTATCCTCAGTCAGTGCATCTGATTTCACTCAGTGACCTCATCCCATTTCATTCAGTCACTGCATCCCTTTTCACTCAGTCACTGCCTCCCTTTTCCCACAGTCACTGCAAACTTTTCGCACAGTCACTGCAACCCATTTCCCACAGTCACTGTATCTCCTTTCCCTCAGTCACTGCATCACATTTCACTCAGTCACAGAATCACATTTCCCTCAGTCACAGAATCACATTTCCCTCAGACACAGCATCACATTTCCCTCAGTCACAGCATCACATTTAACGGAGACAGTGAATCCTAATCAAATGAGATGGTGAATCAATTTCCATCAGTCACCACACCCTATTCCCCACAGTCACGGCATCACATTTCACTCATGCACTGCATCCCATTTCACTCAGGCACTGCATCCCATTTCACTCAGGCACTGCATCCCATTTCACTCAGTCACTGCAACCCATTTCACTCAGTCACTGCAACCCATTACCCTCAGGCACTGCATCCCATTTCACTCGGGCACTGCGGCCCATTTCACTCGGGCACTGCGGCCCATTTCACTCGGGCACTGAAGCCCATTTCACTCGGGCACTGAAGCCCATTTCACTCGGGCACTGCATCGCATTTCACTCGGGCACTGCATCCCATTTCCCTCAGTCACTGCAACCCATTTCGCACACTCACTGCAACCCATTTCGCACACTCACTGCAACCCATTTCCCACATTCACTGCGACCCATTTCCCACAATCACTGCATCGCATTTCACTCAGTCACTGCATCCCATTTCACTCAGTGACTGCATCCCATTTCACTCAGTGACTGCATCCCATTTCACTCAGTGACTGCATCCCATTTCACTCAGTGACTGCATCCCATTTCCCTCAGTCACTGCAACCCATTTCGCACACTCACTGCAACCCATTTCCCACATTCACTGCGACCCATTTCCCACAATCACTGCATCTCCTTTCCCTCAGTCACTGCATCGCATTTCACTCAGTCACTGCATCCCATTTCACTCAGTGACTGCATCCCATTTCACTCAGTGACTGCATCCCATTTCACTCAGTGACTGCATTCAATTTCCCACAGTCACAGCATCGCATTTCACTCAGTCACTCCCTCCCATTTCACTCAGTCACTCCCTCCCATTTCAGTCAGTCACTACCTCCCATTTCAGTCAGTCACTACCTCCCATTTCAGTCAGTCACTGCATCTCCTTTCCCTCAGTCACTGCATCTCCTTTCCCTCAGTCACTGCATCACATATCACTCAGTCACTGCATCACATTTCACTCAGTCACTGCATCACATTTCACTCAGTCACTGCATCACATTTCACTCAGTCACTGCATCACATTTCACTCAGTCTGAGCACCCCATCACCCTCAGTCACTGCATCCCATTTCCCTCAGTCACTGCAACCTTTTCCTATAGTCACTGCAACCCAATTCCCACAGTCACTGCATCTCCTTTCCCTCAGTCACTACATCTCCTTTCCCACAGTCACTGCATCTCCTTTCCCTCAGTCACTGCACCTCCTTTCCCTCAATCACGGCACCTCCTGTCCCTCAATCACGGCACCTCCTGTCCCTCAATCACGGCACCTCCTGTCCCTCAGTCACTGCATCCCATTTTATGGAGACAGTGAATCAATTTCCATCAGTCACCACACCCTATTCCCCACAGTCACAGTATCACATTTCACTCAGGCACTGCATCCCATTTCACTCAGTCACTACATCCCATTTAACTCAGTCACTGCATCCCATTGCCCTCAGTCACTGCATCCCATTGCCCTCAGTCACTGCATCCCATTGCCCTCAGTCACTGCATCCCATTGCCCTCAGTCACTGCATCCCATTGCCCTCAGTCACTGCATCCCATTGCCCTCAGTCACAGCTTCCCATTTCCCACAGTCACAGCATCCCATTACCCTCAGTCACAGCATCCCATTTCCCACAGTCACGGCATCCCATTTCCCCACAGTCACTGCATCTCATTTCCGTCAGTCACTGCATCTCCTTTCCCTCAGTCACTGCATCCCATTTCCATTAGTCACTGCATCCCATTATCACTCAGTCACTGCATCACATTTAACGGAGACAGCGAATCCTATTCAAATGAGACGGTGAATCAATTTCCATCAGTTACCACACCCTATTCCCCACAGTCACGGCATCACATTTCACACAGGTACTGCATCCCATTACCCTCGGGCACTGCGGCCCATTTCACTCGGGCACTGCGGCCCATTTCACTCGGGCACTGCGGCCCATTTCACTCGGGCACTGCGGCCCATTTCACTCGGGCACTGCGGCCCATTTCACTCGGGCACTGCGGCCCATTTCACTCGGGCACTGCGGCCCATTTCACTCGGGCACTGCGGCCCATTTCACTCGGGCACTGCGGCCCATTTCACTCAGACAGTGCATCTCATTTCACTCAGTCACTGCATCCCATGTCCCTCAGTCACTGCATCCCATGTCCCTCAGTCACTGCTTCCCATGTCAATCAGTCACTGCATCCCATTTCACTCAGTCACTGCATCCCATTTCCCTCAGTCACTGCATCTCATTTCACTCAGGCACTGTATCCCATTTCCCTCACTCACTGCACCCCAAGTCCGCTCGGGCACTGCATCCCCATGAACTCAGTCACTCCTTCCCAGTACCTCAGTCACTGCGTTCCCTTTCCATCAGGTACTGCATCACATTTCCCTCAGTCACTGCATCCCATTTCCCTCAGTCACTGCATCCCATTTCACGCAGTCACTACATCACATTTCACTCAATTACTGCATCGTATTTTACTCAGTCACTGCATGCCATTTCACTCAATCACTGCATCTCCTTCAACACAGTCAGTGCATCCCATTTCCATCACTCACTGTTTCCCTTATATCACAGACGCTGCATTCAATTTCCCACACTCACTGCATCCCATTTCCCATCGTCACAGCATCTCCTTTCCCTCAGTCTCTGCATCGCAATTCACTCAGTGATTGCATCTCATTTCACTCGGTGATTGCATCTCATTTCACTCGGTGATTGCATCTCATTTCACTCGGTGATTGCATCTCATTTCACTCGGTGATTGCATCTCATTTCACTCGGTGATTGCATCTCATTTCACTCGGTCACTGCATCCCATTTCACTCAGTCACTGCATCCCATTTCACTCAGTCACTGCATCCCATTTCACTCAGTCACTGCATCCCATTTCACTCAGTCACTGCATCCCATTTCACTCAGTCACTGCATCACATTTCACTCAGTCACTGCATCACATTTCACTCAGTCACTGCATCCCATTTACTCAATCACTGCATCTCCTTCACGACACTCACTGCATCCCATTCCCCTCAGTCACTGCATCCCATTTCCCTCAGTCACTGCATCCCATTTCACGCAGTCACTGCATAATAATTCCCTCAGTCACTGCATTCCATGTCCGTGTGTCACTGCATACCATGTCCGTGTGTCACTACATCCCATGTCCCTCAGTCACTGCGTCCCATTTCACTCAGTCAGTGCGTCCCATGTCCCTCAGTCACTGCATCTCATTTCACTCAGTCACTGCATCTCATTTCACTCAGTCACTGCATCCCATTTCACTCAGTCACTGCATCCCATTTCACTCAGCCACTGAATCCTATTTCCCTCAGTGACTGCATCACAGTTCACTCAGTGACTGAATCACAGTTGACTAAGTGACTGAATGACAGTACACTCAGTGAGTGCATCATATTTCACTCAGTGACGGAATCACATTTCACTCAGTGAGTGCATCATATTTCACTCAGTGACGGAATCACATTTCACTCAGTGACGGAATCACATTTCACTCAGTGACGGAATCACATTTCACTCAGTGACGGAATCACATTTCACTGAGTCACTGCGTCCCATTTCACACAGTCACTGCGTCCCATTTCACACAGTCACTGCGTCCCATTTCACACAGTCACTGCGTCCCATTTCACACAGTCACTGCGTCCCATTTCCCTCAGTCAGTGCATCTCATTTCCCTCAGTCACTGCATCCCATTTCCCTCAGTCACTGCATCCCATTTCCCTCAGTCACTGCATCCCATTTCCCTCAGTCACTGCATCCCATTTCCCTCAGTCACTGCATCCCATTTCCCTCAGTCACTGCATCCCATTTCCCTCAGTCACTGCATCCCATTTCCCTCAGTCACTGCAACCCATTTCACTCAGACACTGCATCTCGTTTCCCTCAGTCACTTTATCCCATTTCCCTCAGTCACTGTATCCCATTTCCATCAGTCATTGCAACCCATTTTCCCTCAGGCGCTGCATCCCATTTCCCTCAGTCGCTGCATCTCATTTCCCTCAGTCGCTGCATCTCATTTCCCTCAGTCGCTGCATCTCATTTCCCTCAGTCGCTGCATCTCATTTCCCTCAGTCACTGCATCTCAATTCCCTCAGTCACTGCATCTCAATTCCCTCAGTCACTGCATCCCAATTCCCTCAGTCACTGCAACCCATTTCCCTGAGTCACGGCATCCCATTTCACACAATCACGGCATCCCATTTCACTCAGACACTGCATCTCATTTCCCTCAGTCACTGCATCCCATTTCCATCAGTCACTGCATCACATTTCCATCAATCACTGCATCCCATTTCCGCAGGCCAAGGCATCCCATTTCCGTATGTCACTGCATCCCAATTCACTCAGTCACTGCATCCCATTTCCATCTGTCACGATATCCCATTTCCATCAGTCATTGCAACCCATTTTCCCCCAGTCACTGCATCCCATTTCACACAGTCACTGCATCCCATTTCACACAGTCACTGCATCCCATTTCACACAATCAGTGCATCCCATTTCATTCAGTGACTGCATCACATTTCACTCAGTCACTGCATCCCATTTCCCTCAGTCACTGCATCCCATTTCCCTCAGTCACTGCATCCCATTTCCCTCAGTCACTGCATCCCATTTCCCTCAGTCACTGCATCCCATTTCCCTCAGTCACTGCATCCCATTTCCCTCAGTCACTGCATCTCATTGCCCTCAGTCACTGCATCTCATTGCCCTCAGTCACTGCATCTCATTGCCCTCAGTCACTGCATCCCATTTCCCTCAGTCACTGCATGCCATTTCCGTCAGTCACTGCATCCCATTTCACTCAGTCACTGCATCCCATTTCACTCAGTCACTGCATCCCCTTTCACTCTGTCACTGCATCCCCTTTCACTCTGTCACTGCATCCCCTTTCACTCAGTCACTGCATCCCCTTTCACTCAGTCACTGCATCCCCTTTCACTCAGTCACTGCATCGCATTTCACTCAGTCACTGCATCGCATTTCACTCAGTCGCTGCATCGCATTTCACTCAGTCATTCCTTCCCATTACCTCAGTCACTGCATCCCCTTTCACTCAGTCACTGCATCCCCTTTCACTCAGTCACTGCATCGCATTTCACTCAGTCACTGCATCGCATTTCACTCAGTCACTGCATCGCATTTCACTCAGTCATTCCTTCCCATTACCTCAGTCACTGCATCCCATTTCCCTCAGTCACTGCATCACATTTCAATCAGACACTGCATCTCATTTCACTCAGTCACTGCACCTCATGTCACTCTGTCACTACATCCAATTTCCATCAGTCCCTGCATCCCATTTCACTCAGTGATACATCCCATCTCACTCAGTGACTGCATCCCAATTCACTCAGTGGCTGAATCACATTTCACTCAGTCACTGCATCACATTTCACTCAATCACTGCATCTCTTTCACCACAGTCACTGCATCACACTTCCATCAGTCACTGTTTCCGGTATCTCACAGACGTTGCATTCAATTTCCCACACTCACTGCATCCCATTTCCCATAGTCACAGCATCTCCTTTCCCTCAGTCTCTGCATCGCATTTCACTCAGTGATTGCATCCTCCTTCCTACGAATAGTGCATCGCATTTCACTCAGTCACTGCATCCCATTTCACTCAGGCACTGCATCCCATTTCACTCAGGCACTGCATCCCATTTCACTCAGGCACTGCATCCCATTCCCCTCGGGCACTGCATCCCATTCCCCTCGGGCACTGCATCCCATTCCCCTCGGGCACTGCATCCCATTCCCCTCGGGCACTGCATCCCATTCCCCTCGGGCACTGCATCCCATTCCCCTCGGGCACTGCATCCCATTCCCCTCGGGCACTGCAGCCCATTTCACTCGGGCACTGCAGCCCATTTCACTCGGGCACTGAAGCCCATTTCACACGGGCACTGAAGCACATTTCACACGGGCACTGAAGCACATTCCACTCAGGCACTGCATCCCATTCCCCTCGGGCACTGCATCCCATTCCCCTCGGGCACTGCATCCCATTCCCCTCGGGCACTGCATCCCATTCCCCTCGGGCACTGCGGCCCATTTCACTCGGGCACTGCGGCCCATTTCACTCGGGCACTGAAGCACATTTCACACGGGCACTGCAACCAATTTCACTCAGGCACTGCAGCCCATTTCACTCAGTCACTGCATCCCATTTCCCTCAATCACTGCAACCCATTTCGCACACGCACTGCAACCCATTTCCCACATTCACTGCAACCCATTTCCCACAATCACTGCATCTCCTTTCCCTCAGTCACTGCATCGCATTTCACTCAGTCACTGCATCCCATTTCCCACAGTCACTGCATCGCATTTCACTCAGTCACTGCGTCTCGTTACCCTCAGTCACTGCATGTCATTTCCCTCAGTGACTGCATCCCATTTCCCTCAGTGACTGCATCCCATTTCACTCAGTGAATGCATCCCATTTCACTCAGTGAATGCATCCCATTTCACTCAGTGAATGCATCCCATTTCACTCAGTGAATGCATCCCATTTCACTCAGTGAATGCATCCCATTTCACTCAGTGAATGCATCCCATTTCACTCAGTGAATGCATCCCATTTCACTCAGTCACTTCATTCCATTTCACTCAGTCACTTCATTCCATTTCACTCAGTCACTTCATTCCATTTCACTCAGTCACTGCATCCGATTTCCCGCAGTCACTGCATCCCACTTCACTCAGTCACTGCATCACATTTCTTTCAGTCACTGTTTCCCGTATCTAACAGACGATGAATTCAATTTCCCACACTCACTGCATCCCATTTCCCTCAGTCACTGCATCCCATTTCACTCAGTCAGTGCATCACATTTCACTCAGTCAGTGCATCACATTTCACTCAGTCACTGCATCCCATTTCCCTCAGTCACTGCATCCCATTTCCCTCAGTCACTGCATCCCATTTCCCTCAGTCACTGCATCCCATTTCCCTCAGTCACTGCATCCCATTTCCCTCAGTCACTGCATCCCATTTCCCTCAGTCACTGCATCCCATTTCACACAATCACTGCATCCCATTTCACTCAGACACTGCATCCCATTTCCCTCAGTCACTGCATCCCATTTCCATCAGTCACTATATCCCATTTCCATCAGTCATTGCAACCCATTTTCCCTCAGTCACTGCATCCCATTTCACTCAGTCACTGCATCTCATTTCCCTCAGTCACTGCATCCCATTTCCCTCAGTCACTGCATCCCATTTCCCTCAGTCACTGCATCCCATTTCCCTCAGTCACTGCATCCCATTTCCATCAGTCACTATATCCCATTTCCATCAGTCATTGCAACCCATTTTCCCTCAGTCACTGCATCCCATTTCACTCAGTCACTGCATTCCATTTCACGCAATCAGGGCATCCCATTTCATTCAGTGACTGCATCACATTTCACTCAGTCACTGCATCCCATTTCCCTCAGTCACTGCATCCCATTTCCATCAGTCACTATATCCCATTTCCATCAGTCATTGCAACCCATTTTCCCTCAGTCACTGCATCCCATTTCACTCAGTCACTGCATTCCATTTCACGCAATCAGGGCATCCCATTTCATTCAGTGACTGCATCCCATTTCCCTCAGTCACTGCATCCCATTTCCCTCAGTCACTGCATCCCATTTCCCTCAGTCACTGCATCCCATTTCCCTCAGTCACTGCATCCCATTTCCCTCAGTCACTGCATCCCATTTCCCTCAGTCACTGCATCTCATTTCACTCAGTCACTGCATCTCATTTCACTCAGTCACTGCATCCCATTTCACTCAGACACTGCATCTCGTTTCCCTCAGTCACTGCATCCCATTTCCATCAGTCACTGCATCACATTTCCATCAATCACTGCATCCCATTTACATCAGTCAAGGCATCCCATTTCCGTGTGTCACCGCATCGCATTTTCCACAGTCACTGCATCCCATTTCCATCTGTCACTATACCCCATTTCCATCAGTCATTGCAACCCATTTTCCCTCAGGCACTGCATCCCATTTCCCTCAGTCACTGCATCCCATTTAACTCAGTCACTGCATCCCATTTCACACAATCAGTGCATCCCATTTCATTCAGTGACTGCATCACATTTCACTCAGTCACTGCATCCCATTTCCCTCAGTCACTGCATCTCATTTCCCTCAGTCACTGCATCGCATTTCCATCAGTCACTGCTTCCCATTTCCCTCAGTCACTGCTTCCCATTTCCCTCAGTCACTGCATCCCATTTCACGCAGTCACTGCATCCCATTTCACGCAGTCACTGCATCCCATTTCACGCAGTCACTGCATCACATTTCACACAGTCGCTGCATCCCCTTCACCACAGTCACTGCATCCCATTTCCATCAGTCACTGTTTCCCGTATCTCACAGACAGTGCATTCAATGCTTCTCATTTCACTCAGTCACTGCAGCTCATGTCGCTGTATCACTGCATCCAATTTCACTCAGTCAGTGCATCTCATTTCACTCAGTCAGTGCATCTCATTTCACTCAGTCATGGCATCGCATTTCACTCAGTCACGGCATCGCATTTCACTCAGTCACGGCATCGCATTTCACTCAGTCACTCCTTCCGAGTACCTCAGTCACTGCATCCCCTTTCCCTCAGTCACTGCATCACATTTTAATCAGACACTGCATCTCATTTCACTCAGTCACTGCACCTCATGTCACTCTGTCACTGCATCCAATTTCCATCAGCCCTGCATCCCATTTCACTCAGTGATGCATCCCGTCTCACTCAGTGACTGAATCGCATTTCACGCAGTCACTGCATCGCATTTCACGCAGTCACTGCATCCCATTTCACTCAGTCACTGCATCCCATTTCACTCAGTCACTGCATCCCATTTCACTCAGTCACTGCAACTCCTTCAACACATTTATTGCATCCCATTTCCATCAGTCACTGTTTCCCGTATCTCACAGACGCTGCATTCAATTTCCCACACTCAGTGCATCCCATTTCCCATAGTCACAGCAGCTCCTTGCCCTCAGTCTCAGCATCTCATTTCACTCAGTGATTGCATCCTTCTTCCCACAAATACTGCACCCCATTTCCCTCAGTCACTGCACCCCATTTCCCTCAGTCACTGCATCCGATTTCACTCATGACTGCATCCCATTTCACTCAGCGACTGCATTCCATTTCACTCAGTGACTAAATCACATTTCACTCAGTCACTGCATCCCATTTCACTCAGTCACTGCATCCCATTTCCCTCAGTCACTGCATCCCATTTCCCTCAGTCACTGCATCCCATTTCAAGCAGTCACTGCATCCCATTTCAAGCAGTCACTGCATCACATTTCACTCAGTCACTGCATCCCATTTCCCATAGTCACAGCATCTCCTTTCCCTCAGTCTCTGCATTGCATTTCACTCAGTGATTGCATCCTCCTTCCGACAAATACTGCATCCCATTTCCCTCAGTCACTGCATCCCAATTCCCTCAGTCACTGCATCCCATGTCCGTGTGTCACTGCATCCCATCTCTCTCAGTCACTGCATCCCATGTCCCTCAGTCACTGCATCCCATGTCACTCAGTCACTGCATCCCATGTCACTCAGTCAGTGCGTCCCTTTTCGGTCAGGCACTGTATCCCATTTCCCTCAGTCACTGCATCACATTTCACTCAGTCACTGTATCCCATTTCCCTCAGTCACTGCATCTCCTTCACCACAGTCACTGCATCGCATTTCACTCAGTCACTGCATCGCATTTCACTCAGTCACTGCATCGCATTTCACTCAGTCACTGCATCGCATTTCACTCAGTCACTGCATCGCATTTCACTCAGTCACTGCATCGCATTTCACTCAGTCACTGCATCGCATTTCACTCAGTCACTGCATCGCATTTCACTCAGTCACTGCATCGCATTGCACTGGGTGACTGCATCGCATTTCACGCAGTCACTGCATCCCAATTCCGTGTGTCACTGCATCCCATGTGCGTGTGTCACTGCATCCCATGTGCGTGTGTCACTGCATCCCATGTGCGTGTGTCACTGCGTCCCATGTGCGTGTGTCACTGCGTCCCATGTGCGTGTGTCACTGCGTCCCATGTGCGTGTGTCACTGCGTCCCATGTGCGTGTGTCACTGCGTCCCATGTCCGTGTGTCACTGCGTCCCATGTCCGTGTGTCACTGCGTCCCATGTCCGTGTGTCACTGCGTCCCAGGTCCCTAAGTCACTGCATCACATTTCACTGAGTCACTGCATCACATTGCACGCAGTCACTGCATCCCATTTCACGCAGTCACTGCATCCCAATTCGATCAGTCATTGCATCCCATGTCCGTGTGTCACTGCATCCCATGTCCCTCAGTCACTGCTTCTCATTTCACTCAGACACTGCATCTCATTTCACTCAGACACTGCATCCCATTTCACTCAGACACTGCATCCCATTTCTCTCAGACACTGCATCCCATTTCACTCAGACACTGCATCCCATTTCACTCAGACACTGCATCCCATTTCACTCTGCCACTGCATCCCATTCCACTCAGTGACTGAATCACAGTTCACTCAGTGACTGAATCACAGTACACTCAGTGAGTGCATCATATTTCACACAGTGACTGAATCACAATTCACTCAGTGACAGAGTCACATTTCACTGAGTCACTGCATCCCATGTCCGTGTGTCACTGCATCCCATGTCCGTGTGTCACTGCATCCCATGTCCGTGTGTCACTGCATCCCATGTCCGTGTGTCACTGCATCCCATGTCCGTGTGTCACTGCATCCCATGTCCGTGTGTCACTGCGTCCCATGTCCCTAAGTCACTGCGTCCCATGTCCCTAAGTCACTGCGTCCCATTTCACGCAGTCACTGCATCCCATTTCACGCCGTCACTGCATCGCATTTCACACAGTCACTGCATCACATTTCAGTCAGTCACTGCATCCCAATTCACTCCATCACTGCATCTCCTTCACCACAGTCACAGCATCCCATTTCCATCAGTCACTGGTTCCCGTATCTCACAGACGCTGCATTCAATTTCCGACACTCACTGTATCCCATTTCCCATAGACACAGCATCCCATTTCGCTCAGTCACTGCATCCCATTTCGCTCAGTCACTGCATCCCATTTCGCTCAGTCACTGCATCCCATTTCACTCAGTCACTGCATCCCATTTCACTCAGTCACTGCATCCCATTTCACTCAGTCACTGCATCCCACTTTCCTCAGTCACTGCATCTCCTTTCCCTCAGTCACTGCATCTCCTTTCGCTCAGTCACTGCATCCCATTTAACGGAGACAGTGAATCCAATTCAAGTGAGACGTGAATCAATTTCCATCAGTCACCACTCCCTATTCCCCACAGTCACAGCATCACATTTCACTCAGGCACTGCATCCCATTTCACTCAGTCACTACATCCCATTTAACTCAGTCACTGCATCCCATTTCACTCAGTCACTGCATCCCATTTCACTCAGTCACTGCATCCCATTTCACTCAGTCACAGCTTCCCATTTCACTCAGTCACAGCTTCCCATTTCACTCAGTCACAGCATCCCATTACCCTCAGTCACAGCATCCCATTACCCTCAGTCACAGCATCCCATTTCCCCACAGTCACTGCATCTCATTTCCCTCAGTCACTGCAACTCATTTCCCTCAGTCACTGCAACTCATTTCCCTCAGTCACTGCATCCCATTTCCATTAGTCACTGCATCCCATTATCACTCAGTCACTGCATCACATTTAACGTAGACAGTGAATCCTATTCAAATGAGACGGTGAATCAACTTCCATCAGTCACCACTCCCTATTCCCCATAGTCACGGCACCACATTTCACTCAGTCACAGCCTCCCACTTCACTCAGTCACCGCCTCCCACTTCAGTCACTCACTACCTCCCATTTCAGTCACTCACTACCTCCCATTTCAGTCAGTCACTGCATCCCATTTCACTCAGTCACTGCACCCCAAGCCCGCTCGGGCACAGCATCCCTATTAACTCAGTCACTCCTTCCCAGTACCTCAGTCACTGCATCTCATTTCACTCAGTCACTGCATCCCATTTCACTCAGTCACTGCATCCCATTTCACTCAGTCACTGCATCCCATTTCACTCAGTCACTGCATCCCATTTCACTCAGTCACTGCATCCCATTTCACTCAGCCACTGCATCCCATTTCACTCAGCCACTGCATCCTATTTCACTCAGTGACTGCATCACAGATCACTCAGTGACTGAATCACAGTTCACTCAGTGACTGAATCACAGTTCACTCAGTGACTGAATCACAGTTCACTCAGTGACTGAATCACAGTTCACTCAGTGACTGAATCACAGTACACTCAGTGACTGAATCACAGTACACTCAGTGACTGAATCACAGTACACTCAGTGACTGAATCACAGTACACTCAGTGAGTGCATCATATTTCACTCAGTGACGGAATCACCTGTCACTCAGTGACTGAATCACATTTCACTGAGTCACTGCGTCCCATTTCACACAGTCACTGCGTCCCATTTCACGCAGTCACTGCATCCCATTTTACTCAGTCACTGCATCCCATTTCACTCAGTCACTGCATCCCATTTCACTCAGTCACTGCATCACATTTCACTCAGTCACTGCATCACATTTCACTCAGTCACTGCATCACATTTCACTCAGTCACTGCATCACATTTCACTCAGTCACTGCATCACATTTCACTCAGTCACTGTATCCCAATTCACTCCATCACTGCATCTCCTTCACCACAGTCACAGCATCCCATTTCCATCAGTCACTGGTTCCCGTATCTCACAGACGCTGCATTGAATTTCCGACACTCACTGTATCCCATATCCCAGAGACACAGCATCTCCTTTCCCACAGTCTCTGCATCTCATTTCAATCAGTGATTGCATCCTACTTCCCAAAAATAGTGCATCCCATTTCGCTCAGTCACTGCATCTCATTTCACTCGGTCACTGCATCCCATTTCCCTGAGTCACTGCATCCCATTTCCCTGAGTCACTGCATCCCATTTCCCTGAGTCACTGCATCCCATTTCCCTGAGTCACTGCATCCCATTTCCCTCAGTCACTGCATCCCATTTCCCTCAGTCACTGCATCCCATTTCCCTCAGTCACTGCATCCCATTTCCCTCAGTCACTGCATCCCATTTCCCTCAGTCACTGCATCCCATTTCCCTCAGTCACTGCATCTCATGTCACTCGGTCAGTGCATCCCATTTCACTCAATCACTGCATCACATTTCACTCAGTCACTGCATCCCATTTACTTAATCACTGCATCTCCTTCACCACAGTCACTGCATCACATTTCTTTCAGTCACTGTTTCCCGTATCTCACAGACGATGAATTCAATTTCCCACACTCACTGCGTCCCATTTCCCTCAGTCACTGCATCCCATTTCCCTCAGTCACTGCATCACATTTCCCTCAGACACTGCAGCTCATGTCACTCTGTCACTGCATCCAATTTCCATCATTCACTGCATCACATTTCACTCAGTCACTGCATCCCATTTCACTCAGTCAGTGCGTCCCTTTTCGGTCAGGCACTGTATCCCATTTCCCTCAGTCACTGCACCCCATGCCCACTCGGGCACTGATTCCCTATTAACTCAGAAACTCCTTCCCAGTACCTCTGTCACTGCAGCTCATGTCACTCAGTCACTGCATCCCATTTCCTTCAGTCACTGCATTCCATGTCCCTCAGTCACAGCATCCCATGTCCCTCAGTCACAGCATCCCATTTCACTCAGCCACTGCATCCTATTTGACTCAGTGACTGCATCACAGTTCACTCAGTGACGTAATCACATTTCACTCAGTGACGTAATCACATTTCACTCAGTGACGGAATCACATTTCACTCAGTGACGGAATCACATTTCACTGAGTCACTGCGTTCCATTTCACGCAGTCACTGCATCCCATTTCCCTCAGTCACTGCATCCCATTTCCCTCAGTCACTGCATCCCATTTCCCTCAGTCACTGCATCCCATTTCCCTCAGTCACTGCATCACATTTCCCTCAGTCACTGCAGCTCATGTCGCTCTGTCACTGCATCCAATTTCCATCAGTCACTGCATCGCATTTCACTCAGTCACTCCTTCCCAGTACCTCAGTCACTGCATCCCATTTCCCTCAGTCACTGCATCACATTTCCCTTAGTCACTGCATCACATTTCAATCAGGCACTGCATCCCAATTCACTCAGTGACTGAATCACATTTCACTCAGTCACTGTATCGCATTTCACGCAGTCACTGCATCCCATTTCACTCAGTCACTGCATCCCATTTCACTCAGTCACTGCATCCCATTTCACTCAGTCACTGCATCCCATTTCACTCAGTCACTGCATCCCATTTCCCTCAGTCACTGCATCGCATTTCCCTCAGTCACTGCATCACATTTCACTCAGTCACTGCATCACATTTCACTCAATCACTGCATCCCATGTCCCATATTCACTGCACCCCATTTCCATCAGTCACTGTTTCCCGTATCTCTCAGACGCTGTATTCAATTTCCCACACTCACTGCATCCCATTCCCCTCAGTCACTGCATGCCATTACCCTGAGTCACAGTATGCCATTTCCCACAGTCACTGCATCCCATTTCCCTCATTCACTGCATCCCATTTCAATCAGTCACTGCATCCCATCTCCCTCAGTCACTGCATCCCATCTCCCTCAGTCACTGCACTCCAAGTCCCTCAGTCACTGCACTCCAAGTCCCTCAGTCACTGCATCCCATGTCCCTCAGTCACTGCATCCCATGTCCCTCAGTCACTGCATCCCATGTCCCTCAGTCACTGCATCCCATGTCCCTCAGTCACTGCATCCCACTTCATTCAGTCACTGCATCCCATTTCCCTCAGTCACTGCATCCCTTTTCACTCAGTCACTGCATCCCATTACCCTCAGTTACTGCATCCCATTTCACTCAGTCACTGCGTCCCTTTACGGTCAGGCACTGTCTCCCATTTCCCTCAGTCACTGCACCCCAAGCCCGCTCGGGCACTGATTCCCCATTAACTCAGTCACTCCTTCCCAGTACCTCTGTCACAGCATCCCATGTCCCTCAGTCGGTGCATCCCATGTCCCTCAGTCGGTGCATCCCATGTCCCTCAGTCACTGCATCCCATTTCCGTCAGTCACTGCATCCCATTTCCGTCAGTCACCGCATCCCATTTCCGTCAGTCACCGCATACCATTTCCATCAGTCACTGCATCCCAGTTCACTCAGTCTTGGCATCTCATTTCCCTCAGTCTCTGCATCCCATTTCCCTCAGTCACTGCATCCCATTTCCCTCAGTCACTGCATCCCATTTCCCTCAGTCACTGCATCGCATTTCACTCAGTCACTGCATCCCATGTCCCACATTCACTGCACCCCATTTCCATCAGTCACTGTTTCCCGTATCTCTCAGACGCTGTATTCAATTTCCCACACTCACTGCATCCCATTCCCCTCAGTCACTGCATGCCATTACCCTGAGTCACAGTATGCCATTTCCCACAGTCACTGCATCTCATTTCCCTCATTCACTGCATCCCATTTCAATCAGTCACTGCATCCCATCTCCCTCAGTCACTGCACTCCACGTCCCTCAGTCACTGCATCCCATGTCCCTCAGTCACTGCATCCCATTGTCCTCAGTCACTGCATCCCACTTCATTCAGTCACTGCATCCCATTTCCCTCAACCACTGCATCCCTTTTCACTCAGTCACTGCATCCCATTACCCTCAGTGACTGCATCCCATTACCCTCAGTCACTGCATCCCATTACCTTCAGTCGCAGGATCCCATTTCCAAAAGACACTGCATCCCATTTCCGTCAGTCACTGCATCCCATTTCCCTCAGTCACTGCATCCCATTTCCCTCAGTCACTGCATCCCATTTCCCTCAGTCACTGCATCCCATTTCCTTCAGTCACTGCATCCCAGTTCACTCAGTCACTGCATCCCAGTTCACTCAGTCACTGCATCCCAGTTCACTCAGTCTCGGCATCCCATTCCCCTCAATCACTGCATCCCATTTCCCTCAGTCACTGCACCCCATTGTCCTCAGTCACTGCATCCCATTGTCCTCAGTCACTGCATCCCATTGTCCTCAGTCACTGCATCCCATTGTCCTCAGTCACTGCATCCCATTGTCCTCAGTCACTGCATCCCATTGTCCTCAGTCACTGCATCCCATTGTCCTCAGTCACTGCATCCCATTGTCCTCAGTCACTGCATCCCATTGTCCTCAGTCACTGCATCCCATTGTCCTCAGTCACTGCATCCCATTGTCCTCAGTCACTGCATCCCATTGCCCTCAGTCACTGCATCCCATTGCCCTCAGTCACTGCATCCCATTGCCCTCAGTCACTGCATCCCATTGCCCTCAGTCACTGCATCCCATTGCCCTCAGTCACTGCATCCCATTGCCCTCAGCCACTGCATCCCATTGCCCTCAGCCACTGCATCCCATTGCCCTCAGCCACTGCATCCCATTGCCCTCAGTCACTGCATCCCATTGCCCTCAGTCACTGCATCCCATTGCCCTCAGTCACTGCACCCCATTGCCCTCAGTCACTGCATCCCATTGTCCTCAGTCACTGCATCCCATTTCACTCAGTTACTGCATCCCATTACCCTCAGTTACTGCATCCCATTTCACTCAGTCACAGCATCCCATTTCACTCAGTCTCTGCATCCCATTTCCATCAGTCACTATATCCCATTTCCATCAGTCATTGCAACCCATTTTCCCTCAGTCACTGCATCCCATTTCACTCAGTCACTGCATCTCATTTCCCTCAGTCACTGCATCCCATTTCCCTCAGTCACTGCATCCCATTTCCCTCAGTCACTGCATCCCATTTCCATCAGTCACTATATCCCATTTCCATCAGTCATTGCAACCCATTTTCCCTCAGTCACTGCATCCCATTTCACTCAGTCACTGCATTCCATTTCACGCAATCAGGGCATCCCATTTCATTCAGTGACTGCATCACATTTCACTCAGTCACTGCATCCCATTTCCCTCAGTCACTGCATCCCATTTCACTCAGTCACTGCATTCCATTTCACGCAATCAGGGCATCCCATTTCATTCAGTGACTGCATCACATTTCACTCAGTCACTGCATCCCATTTCCCTCAGTCACTGCATCCCATTTCCCTCAGTCACTGCATCCCATTTCCCTCAGTCACTGCATCCCATTTCCCTCAGTCACTGCATCCCATTTCCCTCAGTCACTGCATCCCATTTCCCTCAGTCACTGCATCCCATTTCCCTCAGTCACTGCATCCCATTTCCTTCAGTCACTGCATCCCATTTCACTCAGTCACTGCATCTCATTTCACTCAGTCACTGCATCTCATTTCACTCAGTCACTGCATCCCATTTCACTCAGACACTGCATCTCGTTTCCCTCAGTCACTGCATCCCATTTCCATCAGTCACTGCATCACATTTCCATCAATCACTGCATCCCATTTACATCAGTCAAGGCATCCCATTTCCGTGTGTCACCGCATCGCAATTTCCACAGTCACTGCATCCCATTTCCATCTGTCACTGTACCCCATTTCCATCAGTCATTGCAACCCATTTTCCCTCAGGCACTGCATCCCATTTCCCTCAGTCACTGCATCCCATTTAACTCAGTCACTGCATCCCATTTCACACAATCAGTGCATCCCATTTCATTCAGTGACTGCATCACATTTCACTCAGTCACTGCATCCCATTTCCCTCAGTCACTGCATCTCATTTCCCTCAGTCACTGCATCGCATTTCCATCAGTCACTGCTTCCCATTTCCCTCAGTCACTGCTTCCCATTTCCCTCAGTCACTGCTTCCCATTTCACGCAGTCACTGCATCCCATTTCACGCAGTCACTGCATCCCATTTCACGCAGTCACTGCATCACATTTCACACAGTCGCTGCATCCCCTTCACCACAGTCACTGCATCCCATTTCCATCAGTCACTGTTTCCCGTATCTCACAGACAGTGCATTCAATGCTTCTCATTTCACTCAGTCACTGCAGCTCATGTCGCTGTATCACTGCATCCAATTTCAATCAGTCAGTGCATCTCATTTCACTCAGTCAGTGCATCTCATTTCACTCAGTCATGGCATCGCATTTCACTCAGTCACGGCATCGCATTTCACTCAGTCACGGCATCGCATTTCACTCAGTCACGGCATCGCATTTCACTCAGTCACTCCTTCCGAGTACCTCAGTCACTGCATCCCCTTTCCCTCAGTCACTGCATCACATTTTAATCAGACACTGCATCTCATTTCACTCAGTCACTGCACCTCATGTCACTCTGTCACTGCATCCAATTTCCATCAGCCCTGCATCCCATTTCACTCAGTGATGCATCCCGTCTCACTCAGTGACTGAATCACATTTCACGCAGTCACTGCATCGCATTTCACGCAGTCACTGCATCCCATTTCACTCAGTCACTGCATCCCATTTCACTCAGTCACTGCATCCCATTTCACTCAGTCACTGCATCCCATTTCACTCAGTCACTGCAACTCCTTCAACACATTTATTGCATCCCATTTCCATCAGTCACTGTTTCCCGTATCTCACAGACGCTGCATTCAATTTCCCACACTCAGTGCATCCCATTTCCCATAGTCACAGCAGCTCCTTGCCCTCAGTCTCAGCATCTCATTTCACTCAGTAATTGCATCCTTCTTCCCACAAATACTGCACCCCATTTCCCTCAGTCACTGCACCCCATTTCCCTCAGTCACTGCATCCGATTTCACTCATGACTGCATCCCATTTCACTCAGCGACTGCATTCCATTTCACTCAGTGACTAAATCACATTTCACTCAGTCACTGCATCCCATTTCACTCAGTCACTGCATCCCATTTCCCTCAGTCACTGCATCCCATTTCCCTCAGTCACTGCATCCCATTTCAAGCAGTCACTGCATCCCATTTCAAGCAGTCACTGCATCCCATTTCACTCAGTCACTGCATCCCATTTCCCATAGTCACAGCATCTCCTTTCCCTCAGTCTCTGCATTGCATTTCACTCAGTGATTGCATCCTCCTTCCGACAAATACTGCATCCCATTTCCCTCAGTCACTGCATCCCAATTCCCTCAGTCACTGCATCCCATGTCCGTGTGTCACTGCATCCCATCTCTCTCAGTCACTGCATCTCATGTCCCTCAGTCACTGCATCCCATGTCACTCAGTCACTGCATCCCATGTCACTCAGTCAGTGCGTCCCTTTTCGGTCAGGCACTGTATCCCATTTCCCTCAGTCACTGCATCACATTTCCCTCAGTCACTGTATCCCATTTCCCTCAGTCACTGCATCTCCTTCACCACAGTCACTGCATCGCATTTCACTCAGTCACTGCATCGCATCCCAATTCCATCAGTCACTGCATCCCATGTGCGTGTGTCACTGCATCCCATGTGCGTGTGTCACTGCATCCCATGTGCGTGTGTCACTGCGTCCCATGTGCGTGTGTCACTGCGTCCCATGTGCGTGTGTCACTGCGTCCCATGTGCGTGTGTCACTGCGTCCCATGTGCGTGTGTCACTGCGTCCCATGTGCGTGTGTCACTGCGTCCCATGTGCGTGTGTCACTGCGTCCCATGTGCGTGTGTCACTGCGTCCCATGTCCGTGTGTCACTGCGTCCCATGTCCGTGTGTCACTGCGTCCCATGTCCCTAAGTCACTGCATCACATTTCACTGAGTCACTGCATCACATTGCACGCAGTCACTGCATCCCATTTCACGCAGTCACTGCATCCCAATTCGATCAGTCATTGCATCCCATGTCCGTGTGTCACTGCATCCCATGTCCCTCAGTCACTGCATCTCATTTCACTCAGACACTGCATCCCATTTCACTCTGCCACTGCATCCCATTTCACTCTGCCACTGCATCCCATTCCACTCAGTGACTGAATCACAGTTCACTCAGTGACTGAATCACAGTACACTCAGTGAGTGCATCATATTTCACACAGTGACTGAATCACAATTCACTCAGTGACAGAGTCACATTTCACTGAGTCACTGCGTCCCATTTCACTCAGTCACTGCATCCCAATTCCATCAGGCACTGCATCCCATGTCCGTGTGTCACTGCATCCCATGTCCGTGTGTCACTGCATCCCATGTCCGTGTGTCACTGCATCCCATGTCCGTGTGTCACTGCATCCCATGTCCGTGTGTCACTGCGTCCCATGTCCCTAAGTCACTGCGTCCCATTTCACGCAGTCACTGCATCCCATTTCACGCCATCACTGCATCGCATTTCACACAGTCACTGCATCACATTTCAGTCAGTCACTGCATCACATTTCTGTCCATCACTGCATCTCCTTCACCACAGTCACAGCATCCCATTTCCATCAGTCACTGGTTCCCGTATCTCACAGACGCTGCATTCAATTTCCGACACTCACTGTATCCCATTTCCCATAGACACAGCATCCCATTTCGCTCAGTCACTGCATCTCATTTCACTCGGGCACTGCATCCCATTTCCCTCAGTCACAGCATCCCACTTCCCTCAGTCACTGCATCCCATTTCTCTCAGTCACTGCATCCCATTTCACTCAGTCACTGCATCCCACTTTCCTCAGTCACTGCATCTCCTTTCCCTCAGTCACTGCATCTCCTTTCCCTCAGTCACGGCACCTCCTGTCCCTCAGTCACTGCATCCCATTTAACGGAGACAGTGAATCCTATTCAAGTGAGACGTGAATCAATTTCCATCAGTCACCACTCCCTATTCCCCACAGTCACAGCATCACATTTCACTCAGGCACTGCATCCCATTTCACTCAGTCACTACATCCCATTTAACTCAGTCACTGCATCCCATTTCACTCAGTCACTGCATCCCATTGCCCTCAGGCATGGCATCCCATTTCACTCAGTCACAGCTTCCCATTTCACTCAGTCACAGCATCCTATTTCACTCAGTCACAGCATCCCATTACCCTCAGTCACAGCATCCCATTACCCTCAGTCACAGCATCCCATTACCCTCAGTCACAGCATCCCATTTCCCCACAGTCACTGCATCTCATTTCCCTCAGTCACTGCAACTCATTTCCCTCAGTCACTGCAACTCATTTCCCTCAGTCACTGCATCCCATTTCCATTAGTCACTGCATCCCATTATCACTCAGTCACTGCATCACATTTAACGGAGACAGTGAATCCTATTCAAATGAGACGGTGAATCAACTTACATCAGTCACCACTCCCTATTCCCCATAGTCACGGCACCACATTTCACTCAGTCACAGCCTCCCACTTCACTCAGTCACCGCCTCCCACTTCAGTCACTCACTACCTCCCATTTCAGTCAGTCACTGCATCCCATTTCACTCAGTCACTGCATCTCATTTCACTCAGTCACTGCATCCCATTTCACTCAGTCACTGCATCCCATTTCACTCAGTCACTGCATCCCATTTCACTCAGCCACTGCATCCTATTTCACTCAGTGACTGCATCACAGATCACTCAGTGACTGAATCACAGTTCACTCAGTGACTGAATCACAGTTCACTCAGTGACTGAATCACAGTACACTCAGTGACTGAATCACAGTACACTCAGTGAGTGCATCATATTTCACTCAGTGACGGAATCACCTGTCACTCAGTGACTGAATCACATTTCACTGAGTCACTGCGTCCCATTTCACACAGTCACTGCGTCCCATTTCACGCAGTCACTGCATCCCATTTTACTCAGTCACTGCATCCCATTTCACTCAGTCACTGCATCCCATTTCACTCAGTCACTGCATCACATTTCACTCAGTCACTGCATCACATTTCACTCAGTCACTGCATCACATTTCACTCAGTCACTGCATCACATTTCACTCAGTCACTGTAACCCAATTCACTCCATCACTGCATCTCCTTCACCACAGTCACAGCATCCCATTTCCATCAGTCACTGGTTCCCGTATCTCACAGACGCTGCATTGAATTTCCGACACTCACTGTATCCCATATCCCAGAGACACAGCATCTCCTTTCCCACAGTCTCTGCATCTCATTTCAATCAGTGATTGCATCCTACTTCCCAAAAATAGTGCATCCCATTTCGCTCAGTCACTGCATCCCATTTCCCTGAGTCACTGCATCCCATTTCCCTGAGTCACTGCATCCCATTTCCCTGAGTCACTGCATCCCATTTCCCTGAGTCACTGCATCCCATTTCCCTCAGTCACTGCATCCCATTTCCCTCAGTCACTGCATCCCATTTCCCTCAGTCACTGCATCCCATTTCCCTCAGTCACTGCATCCCATTTCCCTCAGTCACTGCATCTCATGTCACTCGGTCAGTGCATCCCATTTCACTCAATCACTGCATCACATTTCACTCAGTCACTGCATCCCATTTACTTAATCACTGCATCTCCTTCACCACAGTCACTGCATCACATTTCTTTCAGTCACTGTTTCCCGTATCTCACAGACGATGAATTCAATTTCCCACACTCACTGCATCCCATTGTCCTCAGTCACTGCATCCCACTTCATTCAGTCACTGCATCCCATTTCCCTCAACCACTGCATCCCTTTTCACTCAGTCACTGCATCCCATTACCCTCAGTGACTGCATCCCATTACCCTCAGTCACTGCATCCCATTACCTTCAGTCGCAGGATCCCATTTCCAAAAGACACTGCATCCCATTTCCGTCAGTCACTGCATCCCATTTCCCTCAGTCACTGCATCCCATTTCCCTCAGTCACTGCATCCCATTTCCCTCAGTCACTGCATACAATTTCCTTCAGTCACTGCATACCATTTCCTTCAGTCACTGCATCCCAGTTCACTCAGTCACTGCATCCCAGTTCACTCAGTCACTGCATCCCAGTTCACTCAGTCTCGGCATCCCATTCCCCTCAATCACTGCATCCCATTTCCCTCAGTCACTGCATCCCATTTCCCTCAGTCACTGCATCGCATTTCACTCAGTCACTGCATCCCATGTCCCACATTCACTGCACCCCATTTCCATCAGTCACTGTTTCCCGTATCTCTCAGACGCTGTATTCAATTTCCCACACTCACTGCATCCCATTCCCCTCAGTCACTGCATGCCATTACCCTGAGTCACAGTATGCCATTTCCCACAGTCACTGCATCTCATTTCCCTCATTCACTGCATCCCATTTCAATCAGTCACTGCATCCCATCTCCCTCAGTCACTGCACTCCACGTCCCTCAGTCACTGCATCCCATGTCCCTCAGTCACTGCATCCCATTGTCCTCAGTCACTGCATCCCACTTCATTCAGTCACTGCATCCCATTTCCCTCAACCACTGCATCCCTTTTCACTCAGTCACTGCATCCCATTACCCTCAGTGACTGCATCCCATTACCCTCAGTCACTGCATCCCATTACCTTCAGTCGCAGGATCCCATTTCCAAAAGACACTGCATCCCATTTCCGTCAGTCACTGCATCCCATTTCCCTCAGTCACTGCATCCCATTTCCCTCAGTCACTGCATCCCATTTCCTTCAGTCACTGCATACCATTTCCTTCAGTCACTGCATCCCAGTTCACTCAGTCACTGCATCCCAGTTCACTCAGTCACTGCATCCCAGTTCACTCAGTCTCGGCATCCCATTCCCCTCAATCACTGCATCCCATTTCCCTCAGTCACTGCACCCCATTGTCCTCAGTCACTGCATCCCATTGTCCTCAGTCACTGCATCCCATTGTCCTCAGTCACTGCATCACATTGTCCTCAGTCACTGCATCCCATTGTCCTCAGTCACTGCATCCCATTGTCCTCAGTCACTGCATCCCATTGCCCTCAGTCACTGCATCCCATTGCCCTCAGTCACTGCATCCCATTGCCCTCAGTCACTGCATCCCATTGCCCTCAGTCACTGCATCCCATTGCCCTCAGTCACTGCATCCCATTGCCCTCAGTCACTGCATCCCATTGCCCTCAGTCACTGCATCCCATTGCCCTCAGTCACTGCATCCCATTGCCCTCAGCCACTGCATCCCATTGCCCTCAGCCACTGCATCCCATTGCCCTCAGCCACTGCATCCCATTGCCCTCAGTCACTGCATCCCATTGCCCTCAGTCACTGCATCCCATTGCCCTCAGTCACTGCATCCCATTGTCCTCAGTCACTGCATCCCATTTCACTCAGTTACTGCATCCCATTACCCTCAGTTACTGCATCCCATTTCACTCAGTCACAGCATCCCATTTCACTCAGTCTCTGCATCCCATTTCCATCAGTCACTATATCCCATTTCCATCAGTCATTGCAACCCATTTTCCCTCAGTCACTGCATCCCATTTCACTCAGTCACTGCATCTCATTTCCCTCAGTCACTGCATCCCATTTCCCTCAGTCACTGCATCCCATTTCCCTCAGTCACTGCATCCCATTTCCATCAGTCACTATATCCCATTTCCATCAGTCATTGCAACCCATTTTCCCTCAGTCACTGCATCCCATTTCACTCAGTCACTGCATTCCATTTCACGCAATCAGGGCATCCCATTTCATTCAGTGACTGCATCACATTTCACTCAGTCACTGCATCCCATTTCCCTCAGTCACTGCATCCCATTTCCCTCAGTCACTGCATCCCATTTCCATCAGTCACTATATCCCATTTCCATCAGTCACTATATCCCATTTCCATCAGTCATTGCAACCCATTTTCCCTCAGTCACTGCATCCCATTTCACTCAGTCACTGCATTCCATTTCACGCAATCAGGGCATCCCATTTCATTCAGTGACTGCATCACATTTCACTCAGTCACTGCATCCCATTTCCCTCAGTCACTGCATCCCATTTCCCTCAGTCACTGCATCCCATTTCCATCAGTCACTATATCCCATTTCCATCAGTCACTATATCCCATTTCCATCAGTCATTGCAACCCATTTTCCCTCAGTCACTGCATCCCATTTCACGCAATCAGGGCATCCCATTTCATTCAGTGACTGCATCACATTTCACTCAGTCACTGCATCCCATTTCCCTCAGTCACTGCATCCCATTTCCCTCAGTCACTGCATCCCATTTCCCTCAGTCACTGCATCCCATTTCCCTCAGTCACTGCATCCCATTTCCCTCAGTCACTGCATCCCATTTCCCTCAGTCACTGCATCCCATTTCCCTCAGTCACTGCATCCCATTTCACTCAGTCACTGCATCTCATTTCACTCAGACACTGCATCTCGTTTCCCTCAGTCACTGCATCCCATTTCCATCAGTCACTGCATCACATTTCCATCAATCACTGCATCCCATTTACATCAGTCAAGGCATCCCATTTCCGTGTGTCACCGCATCGCAATTTCCACAGTCACTGCATCCCATTTCCATCTGTCACTATACCCCATTTCCATCAGTCATTGCAACCCATTTTCCCTCAGGCACTGCATCCCATTTCCCTCAGTCACTGCATCCCATTTAACTCAGTCACTGCATCCCATTTCACACAATCAGTGCATCCCATTTCATTCAGTGACTGCATCACATTTCACTCAGTCACTGCATCCCATTTCCCTCAGTCACTGCATCTCATTTCCCTCAGTCACTGCATCGCATTTCCATCAGTCACTGCTTCCCATTTCCCTCAGTCACTGCTTCCCATTTCCCTCAGTCACTGCATCCCATTTGACGCAGTCACTGCATCCCATTTGACGCAGTCACTGCATCCCATTTCACGCAGTCACTGCATCCCATTTCACGCAGTCACTGCATCACATTTCACACAGTCGCTGCATCCCCTTCACCACAGTCACTGCATCCCATTTCCATCAGTCACTGTTTCCCGTATCTCACAGACAGTGCATTCAATGCTTCTCATTTCACTCAGTCACTGCAGCTCATGTCGCTGTATCACTGCATCCAATTTCAATCAGTCAGTGCATCTCATTTCACTCAGTCAGTGCATCTCATTTCACTCAGTCATGGCATCGCATTTCACTCAGTCACGGCATCGCATTTCACTCAGTCACGGCATCGCATTTCACTCAGTCACGGCATCGCATTTCACTCAGTCACTCCTTCCGAGTACCTCAGTCACTGCATCCCCTTTCCCTCAGTCACTGCATCACATTTTAATCAGACACTGCATCTCATTTCACTCAGTCACTGCACCTCATGTCACTCTGTCACTGCATCCAATTTCCATCAGCCCTGCATCCCATTTCACTCAGTGATGCATCCCGTCTCACTCAGTGACTGAATCACATTTCACGCAGTCACTGCATCGCATTTCACGCAGTCACTGCATCCCATTTCACTCAGTCACTGCATCCCATTTCACTCAGTCACTGCATCCCATTTCACTCAGTCACTGCATCCCATTTCACTCAGTCACTGCAACTCCTTCAACACATTTATTGCATCCCATTTCCATCAGTCACTGTTTCCCGTATCTCACAGATGCTGCATTCAATTTCCCACACTCAGTGCATCCCATTTCCCATAGTCACAGCAGCTCCTTGCCCTCAGTCTCAGCATCTCATTTCACTCAGTAATTGCATCCTTCTTCCCACAAATACTGCACCCCATTTCCCTCAGTCACTGCATCCGATTTCACTCATGACTGCATCCCATTTCACTCAGCGACTGCATTCCATTTCACTCAGTGACTAAATCACATTTCACTCAGTCACTGCATCCCATTTCACTCAGTCACTGCATCCCATTTCCCTCAGTCACTGCATCCCATTTCCCTCAGTCACTGCATCCCATTTCCCTCAGTCACTGCATCCCATTTCAAGCAGTCACTGCATCCCATTTCAAGCAGTCACTGCATCCCATTTCACTCAGTCACTGCATCCCATTTCCCATAGTCACAGCATCTCCTTTCCCTCAGTCTCTGCATTGCATTTCACTCAGTGATTGCATCCTCCTTCCGACAAATACTGCATCCCATTTCCCTCAGTCACTGCATCCCAATTCCCTCAGTCACTGCATCCCATGTCCGTGTGTCACTGCATCCCATCTCTCTCAGTCACTGCATCTCATGTCCCTCAGTCACTGCATCCCATGTCACTCAGTCACTGCATCCCATGTCACTCAGTCACTGCATCCCATGTCACTCAGTCAGTGCGTCCCTTTTCGGTCAGGCTCTGTATCCCATTTCCCTCAGTCACTGCATCACATTTCCCTCAGTCACTGTATCCCATTTCCCTCAGTCACTGCATCTCCTTCACCACAGTCACTGCATCGCATTTCACTCAGTCACTGCATCGCATTGCACTGGGTGACTGCATCGCATTTCACGAAGTCACTGCATCCCAATTCCATCAGTCACTGCATCCCATGTGCGTGTGTCACTGCATCCCATGTGCGTGTGTCACTGCATCCCATGTGCGTGTGTCACTGCATCCCATGTGCGTGTGTCACTGCATCCCATGTGCGTGTGTCACTGCATCCCATGTGCGTGTGTCACTGCATCCCATGTGCGTGTGTCACTGCATCCCATGTGCGTGTGTCACTGCATCCCATGTGCGTGTGTCACTGCATCCCATGTGCGTGTGTCACTGCATCCCATGTGCGTGTGTCACTGCGTCCCATGTGCGTGTGTCACTGCGTCCCATGTGCGTGTGTCACTGCGTCCCATGTGCGTGTGTCACTGCGTCCCATGTGCGTGTGTCACTGCGTCCCATGTCCGTGTGTCACTGCGTCCCATGTCCGTGTGTCACTGCGTCCCATGTCCGTGTCTCACTGCGTCCCATGTCCGTGTGTCACTGCGTCCCATGTCCCTGTGTCACTGCGTCCCATGTCCCTAAGTCACTGCATCACATTTCACTGAGTCACTGCATCACATTGCACGCAGTCACTGCATCCCATTTCACGCAGTCACTGCATCCCAATTCGATCAGTCATTGCATCCCATGTCCGTGTGTCACTGCATCCCATGTCCCTCAGTCACTGCATCTCATTTCACTCAGTCACTGCATCACATTGCACGCAGTCACTGCATCCCATTTCACTCAGTCACTGCATCCCATGTCCGTGTGTCACTGCATCCCATGTCCGTGTGTCACTGCATCCCATGTCCGTGTGTCACTGCATCCCATGTCCGTGTGTCACTGCATCCCATGTCCGTGTGTCACTGCGTCCCATGTCCCTAAGTCACTGCGTCCCATTTCACGCAGTCACTGCATCCCATTTCACGCCGTCACTGCATCGCATTTCACACAGTCACTGCATCGCATTTCACACAGTCACTGCATCACATTTCAGTCCATCACTGCATCTCCTTCACCACAGTCACAGCATCCCATTTCCATCAGTCACTGGTTCCCGTATCTCACAGACGCTGCATTCAATTTCCGACACTCACTGTATCCCATTTCCCATAGACACAGCATCCCATTTCGCTCAGTCACTGCATCTCATTTCACTCGGGCACTGCATCCCATTTCCCTCAGTCACAGCATCCCACTTCCCTCAGTCACTGCATCCCATTTCTCTCAGTCACTGCATCCCATTTCACTCAGTCACTGCATCCCACTTTCCTCAGTCACTGCATCTCCTTTCCCTCAGTCACTGCATCTCCTTTCCCTCAGTCACGGCACCTCCTGTCCCTCAGTCACTGCATCCCATTTAACGGAGACAGTGAATCCTATTCAAGTGAGACGTGAATCAATTTCCATCAGTCACCACTCCCTATTCCCCACAGTCACAGCATCACATTTCACTCAGGCACTGCATCCCATTTCACTCAGTCACTACATCCCATTTAACTCAGTCACTGCATCCCATTTCACTCAGTCACTGCATCCCATTGCCCTCAGGCATGGCATCCCATTTCACTCAGTCACAGCTTCCCATTTCACTCAGTCACAGCATCCTATTTCACTCAGTCACAGCATCCCATTACCCTCAGTCACAGCATCCCATTACCCTCAGTCACAGCATCCCATTACCCTCAGTCACAGCATCCCATTTCCCCACAGTCACTGCATCTCATTTCCCTCAGTCACTGCAACTCATTTCCCTCAGTCACTGCAACTCATTTCCCTCAGTCACTGCATCCCATTTCCATTAGTCACTGCATCCCATTATCACTCAGTCACTGCATCACATTTAACGGAGACAGTGAATCCTATTCAAATGAGACGGTGAATCAACTTACATCAGTCACCACTCCCTATTCCCCATAGTCACGGCACCACATTTCACTCAGTCACAGCCTCCCACTTCACTCAGTCACCGCCTCCCACTTCAGTCACTCACTACCTCCCATTTCAGTCACTCACTGCATCCCATTTCACTCAGTCACTGCACCCCAAGCCCGCTCGGGCACAGCATCCCTATTAACTCAGTCACTCCTTCCCAGTACCTCAGTCACTGCATCGCATTTCACTCAGTCACTGCATCTCATTTCACTCAGTCACTGCATCCCATTTCACTCAGTCACTGCATCCCATTTCACTCAGTCACTGCATCCCATTTCACTCAGCCACTGCATCCTATTTCACTCAGTGACTGCATCACAGATCACTCAGTGACTGAATCACAGTTCACTCAGTGACTGAATCACAGTTCACTCAGTGACTGAATCACAGTACACTCAGTGACTGAATCACAGTACACTCAGTGAGTGCATCATATTTCACTCAGTGACGGAATCACCTGTCACTCAGTGACTGAATCACATTTCACTGAGTCACTGCATCCCATTTTACTCAGTCACTGCATCACATTTCACTCAGTCACTGCATCACATTTCACTCAGTCACTGCATCACATTTCACTCAGTCACTGTATCCCAATTCACTCCATCACTGCATCTCCTTCACCACAGTCACAGCATCCCATTTCCATCAGTCACTGGTTCCCGTATCTCACAGACGCTGCATTGAATTTCCGACACTCACTGTATCCCATATCCCATAGACACAGCGTCTCCTTTCCCACAGTCTCTGCATCTCATTTCAATCAGTGATTGCATCCTACTTCCCAAAAATAGTGCATCCCATTTCCCTGAGTCACTGCATCCCATTTCCCTCAGTCACTGCATCCCATTTCCCTCAGTCACTGCATCCCATTTCCCTCAGTCACTGCATCCCATTTCCCTCAGTCACTGCATCCCATTTCCCTCAGTCACTGCATCCCATTTCCCTCAGTCACTGCATCTCATGTCACTCGGTCAGTGCATCCCATTTCACTCAATCACTGCATCACATTTCACTCAGTCACTGCATCCCATTTACTTAATCACTGCATCTCCTTCACCACAGTCACTGCATCACATTTCTTTCAGTCACTGTTTCCCGTATCTCACACACGATGCATTCAATTTCCCACACTCAGTGCATCCCATTTCAAGCAGTCACTGCATCCCATTTCACTCAATCACTGCATCTCCTTCATCATAGTCACTGCATCCCATTTCCATCAGTCACTGTTTCCCTTATCTCACAGACGCTACATTCAATTTCCCACACTCACTGCATCCCATTTCCCATCGTCACAGCATCTCCTTTCCCTCAGTCTCTGCATCTCATTTCAATCAGTGATTGCATCCTGCTTCCCAAAAATAGTGCATCCCATTTCGCTCAGTCACTGCAACCCATTTCACTCGTCACTGCCAACCATTTCGCTCAGTCACTGCATCCCATTTCCGTCAGTCACTGCATACCATTTCCATCAGTCACTGCATCCCAGTTCACTCAGTCACTGCATCCCAGTTCACTCAGTCTTGGCATCTCATTTCCCTCAGTCTCTGCATCCCATTTCCCTCAGTCACTGCATCCCATTTCCCTCAGTCACTGCATCCCATTTCCCTCAGTCACTGCATCGCATTTCCCTCAGTCACTGCATCACATTTCACTCAGTCACTGCATCACATTTCACTCAATCACTGCATCCCATGTCCCATATTCACTGCACCCCATTTCCATCAGTCACTGTTTCCCGTATCTCTCAGACGCTGTATTCAATTTCCCACACTCACTGCATCCCATTCCCCTCAGTCACTGCATGCCATTACCCTGAGTCACAGTATGCCATTTCCCACAGTCACTGCATCCCATTTCCCTCATTCACTGCATCCCATTTCAATCAGTCACTGCATCCCATCTCCCTCAGTCACTGCATCCCATCTCCCTCAGTCACTGCACTCCAAGTCCCTCAGTCACTGCATCCCATGTCCCTCAGTCACTGCATCCCATGTCCCTCAGTCACTGCATCCCATGTCCCTCAGTCACTGCATCCCATGTCCCTCAGTCACTGCATCCCATGTCCCTCAGTCACTGCATCCCATGTCCCTCAGTCACTGCATCCCATGTCCCTCAGTCACTGCATCCCATGTCCCTCAGTCACTGCATCCCATTTCCCTCAGTCACTGCATCCCTTTTCACTCAGTCACTGCATCCCATTACCCTCAGTTACTGCATCCCATTTCACTCAGTCACTGCGTCCCTTTACGGTCAGGCACTGTCTCCCATTTCCCTCAGTCACTGCACCCCAAGCCCGCTCGGGCACTGATTCCCCATTAACTCAGTCACTCCTTCCCAGTACCTCTGTCACAGCATCCCATGTCCCTCAGTCGGTGCATCCCATGTCCCTCAGTCGGTGCATCCCATGTCCCTCAGTCGGTGCATCCCATGTCCCTCAGTCGGTGCATCCCATTTCCGTCAGTCACTGCATCCCATTTCCGTCAGTCACTGCATCCCATTTCCGTCAGTCACCGCATCCCATTTCCGTCAGTCACCGCATACCATTTCCATCAGTCACCGCATCCCAGTTCACTCAGTCTTGGCATCTCATTTTCCTCAGTCTCTGCATCCCATTTCCCTCAGTCTCTGCATCCCATTTCCCTCAGTCACTGCATCCCATTTCCCTCAGTCACTGCATCCCATTTCCCTCAGTCACTGCATCGCATTTCACTCAGTCACTGCATCGCATTTCACTCAGTCACTGCATCACATTTCACTCAGTCACTGCATCACATTTCACTCAATCACTGCATCCCATGTCCCACATTCACTGCACCCCATTTCCATCAGTCACTGTTTCCCGTATCTCTCAGACGCTGTATTCAATTTCCCACACTCACTGCATCCCATTCCCCTCAGTCACTGCATGCCATTACCCTGAGTCACAGTATGCCATTTCCCACAGTCACTGCATCCCATTTCCCTCATTCACTGCATCCCATTTCAATCAGTCACTGCATCCCATCTCCCTCAGTCACTGCACTCCACGTCCCTCAGTCACTGCATCCCACGTCCCTCAGTCACTGCATCCCATTGTCCTCAGTCACTGCATCCCACTTCATTCAGTCACTGCATCCCACTTCATTCAGTCACTGCATCCCATTTCCCTCAACCACTGCATCCCTTTTCACTCAGTCACTGCATCCCATTACCCTCAGTGACTGCATCCCATTACCTTCAGTCGCAGGATCCCATTTCCAAAAGACACTGCATCCCATTTCCGTCAGTCACTGCATCCCATTTCCCTCAGTCACTGCATCCCATTTCCCTCAGTCACTGCATCCCATTGTCCTCAGTCACTGCATCCCATTGTCCTCAGTCACTGCATCCCATTGTCCTCAGTCACTGCATCCCATTGTCCTCAGTCACTGCATCCCATTACCCTCAGTCACTGCATCCCATTACCCTCAGTCACTGCATCCCATTACCCTCAGTCACTGCATCCCATTTCACTCAGTCACTGCATCCCATTTCACTCAGTCACTGCATCCCATTTCCGTCAGTCACTGCATCCCATTGCCCTCAGTCACTGCATCCCATTGCCCTCAGTCACTGCATCCCATTGCCCTCAGTCACTGCATCCCATTGCCCTCAGTCACTGCATCCCATTGCCCTCAGTCACTGCATCCCATTGCCCTCAGTCACTGCATCCCATTGCCCTCAGTCACTGCATCCCATTTGACTCAGTCACTGCATCCCATTTCACTCAGTCACTGCATCCCATTGTCCTCAGTCACTGCATCCCATTTCACTCAGTCACTGCATCCCATTACCCTCAGTCACTGCATCCCATTTCACACAGTCACTGCATCCCATTTCACACAGTCACTGCATCCCATTACCCTCAGTCACTGCATCCCATTACCTTCAGTCGCAGGATCCCATTTCCAACAGACACTGCATCCCATTTCCGTCAGTCACTGCATACCATTTCCTTGAGTCACTGCATCCCAGTTCACTCAGTCTCGGCATCTCATTTCCCTCAGTCTCGGCATCTCATTTCCCTCAGTCACTGCATCCCATTGCCCTCAGTCACTGCATCCCATTGCCCTCAGTCACTGCATCCCATTGCCCTCAGTCACTGCATCCCATTTCCCACAGTCACTGCATCCCATTTCCCACAGTCACTGCATCCCATTGCCCTCAGTCACTGCATCCCATTGCCCTCAGTCACTGCATCCCACTGCCCTCAGTCACTGCATCCCATTGCCCTCAGTCACTGCATCCCATTGCCCTCAGTCACTGCATCCCATTGCCCTCAGTCACTGCATCCCATTGCCCTCAGTCACTGCATCCCATTGCCCTCAGTCACTGCATCCCATTGCCCTCAGTCACTGCATCCCATTGCCCTCAGTCACTGCATCCCATTGTCCTCAGTCACTGCATCCCATTTCACTCAGTCACGGCATCCCATTACCCTCAGTCACTGCATCCCATTACCCTCAGTCACTGCATCCCATTACCCTCAGTCACTGCATCCCATTACCTTCAGTCACTGCATCCCATTTCCAACAGACACTGCATCCCATTTCCTTCAGTCACTGCATCCCATTTCCCTCAGTCACTGCATACCATTTCCTTCAGTCACTGCATCCCAGTTCACTCAGTCTCGGCATCTCATTTCCCTCAGTCACTGCTTCCCATGTCCCTCTGTCACTGCATCCCATGTCCCTCAGTCACTGCATCCCATGTCCCACAGTCCCTGCATGTCATTTCACTCAGTCACTGCATCCCATTTCACTCAGTCAGTGCGTCCCTTTACGGTCAGGCACTGTCTCCCATTTCCCTCAGTCACTGCACCCCAAGCCCGCTCGGGCACTGATTCCCTCTTAACTCAGTCACTCCTTCCCAGTACCTCTGTCACTGCATCCCATGTCCCTCAGTCAGTGCATCCCATGTCCCTCAGTCAGTGCATCCCATTTCCCTCAGTCACTGCATCCCATTTCCCTCAGTCACTGCATCCCATTTCCCTCAGTCACTGCATCCCATTTCCCTCAGTCACTGCATCCCATTTCCCTCAGTCTCTGCATCCCATTTCCCTCAGTCACTGCATCCCTTTTCACTCAGTGACTGCATCCCATTACCTTCAGTCGCAGGATCCCATTTCCAAAAGACACTGCATCCCATTTCCGTCAGTCACTGCATCCCATTTCCCTCAGTCACTGCATCCCATTTCCCTCAGTCACTGCACCCCATTTCCCTCAGTCACTGCATACAGTTTCCTTCAGTCACTGCATCCCAGTTCACTCAGTCACTGCATCCCAGTTCACTCAGTCACTGCATCCCAGTTCACTCAGTCACTGCATCCCAGTTCACTCAGTCACTGCATCCCATTACCCTCAGTTACTGCATCCCATTTCACTCAGTCACAGCATCCCATTTCACTCAGTCACTGCATCCCATTTCCCTCAGTCACTGCATCCCATTTCCCTCAGTCACTGCATCCCATTGTCCTCAGTCACTGCAACCCATTGTCCTCAGTCACTGCATCCCATTGTACTCATTCACTGCATCCCATTGTCCTCATTCACTGCATCCCATTTCGCTCAGTCACTGCATCCCATTACGCTCAGTCACTGCATCCCATTACGCTCAGTCACTGCATCCCATTACCCTCAGTCACTGTATCCCATTACATTCAGTCGCAGGATCCCATGTCCAACAGACACTGCATCCCATTTCCGTCAGTCACTGCATCCCATTGCCCTCAGTCACTGCATCCCATTGCCCTCAGTCACTGCATCCCATTGCCCTCAGTCACTGCATCCCATTGCCCTCAGTCACTGCATCCCATTGCCCTCAGTCACTGCATCCCATTGCCCTCATTCACTGCATCCCATTTGACTCAGTCACTGCATCCCATTTCACTCAGTCACTGCATCCCATTGTCCTCAGTCACTGCATCCCATTTCACTCAGTCACTGCATCCCATTTCACACAGTCACTGCATCCCATTTCACTCAGTCACTGCATCCCATTTCACTCAGTCACTGCATCCCATTACCCTCAGTCACTGCATCCCATTACCTTCAGTCGCAGGATCCCATTTCCAACAGACACTGCATCCCATTTCCGTCAGTCACTGCATACCATTTCCTTGAGTCACTGCATCCCAGTTCACTCAGTCTCGGCATCTCATTTCCCTCAGTCTCGGCATCTCATTTCCCTCAGTCACTGCATCCCATTGCCCTCAGTCACTGCATCCCATTGCCCTCAGTCACTGCATCCCATTGCCCTCAGTCACTGCATCCCATTGCCCTCAGTCACTGCATCCCATTGCCCTCAGTCACTGCATCCCATTTCCCACAGTCAGTGCATCCCATTGCCCTCAGTCACTGCATCCCATTGCCCTCAGTCACTGCATCCCATTGCCCTCAGTCACTGCATCCCACTGCCCTCAGTCACTGCATCCCATTGCCCTCAGTCACTGCATCCCATTGCCCTCAGTCACTGCATCCCATTGCCCTCAGTCACTGCATCCCATTGCCCTCAGTCACTGCATCCCATTGCCCTCAGTCACTGCATCCCATTGCCCTCAGTCACTGCATCCCATTGTCCTCAGTCACTGCATCCCATTTCACTCAGTCACTGCATCCCATTACCCTCAGTCACTGCATCCCATTTCACACAGTCACTGCATCCCATTTCACTCAGTCACTGCATCCCATTACCCTCAGTCACTGCATCCCATTACCTTCAGTCGCAGGATCCCATTTCCAACAGACACTGCATCCCATTTCCGTCAGTCACTGCATACCATTTCCTTGAGTCACTGCATCCCAGTTCACTCAGTCTCGGCATCTCATTTCCCTCAGTCTCGGCATCTCATTTCCCTCAGTCACTGCATCCCATTGCCCTCAGTCACTGCATCCCATTGCCCTCAGTCACTGCATCCAATTGCCCACAGTCACTGCATCCAATTGCCCACAGTCACTGCATCCCATTGCCCTCAGTCACTGCATCCCACTGCCCTCAGTCACTGCATCCCACTGCCCTCAGTCACTGCATCCCACTGCCCTCAGTCACTGCATCCCACTGCCCTCAGTCACTGCATCCCACTGCCCTCAGTCACTGCATCCCACTGCCCTCAGTCACTGCATCCCACTGCCCTCAGTCACTGCATCCCATTGCCCTCAGTCACTGCATCCCATTGCCCTCAGTCACTGCATCCCATTGCCCTCAGTCACTGCATCCCATTGCCCTCAGTCACTGCATCCCATTGCCCTCAGTCACTGCATCCCATTGCCCTCAGTCACTGCATCCCATTGCCCTCAGTCACTGCATCCCATTGCCCTCAGTCACTGCATCCCATTGCCCTCAGTCACTGCATCCCATTGTCCTCATTCACTGCATCCCATTACCCTCAGTCACTGCATCCCATTACCCTCAGTCACTGCATCCCATTACCCTCAGTCACTGCATCCCATTACCCTCAGTCACTGCATCCCATTACCCTCAGTCACTGCATCCCATTACCTTCAGTCACTGCATCCCATTTCCAACAGACACTGCATCCCATTTCCTTCAGTCACTGCATCCCATTTCCCTCAGTCACTGCATCCCATGTCCCTCAGTCACTGCATCCCATGTCCCACAGTCCCTGCATGTCATTTCACTCAGTCACTGCATCCCATTTCACTCAGTCAGTGCGTCCCTTTACGGTCAGGCACTGTCTCCCATTTCCCTCAGTCACTGCACCCCAAGCCCGCTCGGGCACTGATTCCCTCTTAACTCAGTCACTCCTTCCCAGTACCTCTGTCACTGCATCCCATGTCCCTCAGTCAGTGCATCCCATGTCCCTCAGTCAGTGCATCCCATGTCCCTCAGTCAGTGCATCCCATGTCCCTCAGTCAGTGCATCCCATGTCCCTCAGTCAGTGCATCCCATGTCCCTCAGTCACTGCATCCCATTTCCGTCAGTCACTGAATCCCATTTCTCTCAGTCACTGCATACCATTTCCATCAGTCACTGCATCCAAGTTCACTCAGTCTTGGCATCTCATTTCCCACAGTCACTGCATCCCATTTCCCTCAGTCACTGCATCCCATTTCCCTCAGTCACTGCATCCCATTTCCCTCAGTCACTGCATCCCATTTCCCTCAGTCACTGCATCCCATTTCCCTCAGTCACTGCATCGCATTTCACTCAGTCACTGCATCGCATTTCACTCAGTCACTGCATCGCATTTCACTCAGTCACTGCATCCCATTTCACATAGCCACTGCATCCCATTCCCCTCAGTCACTGCATCCCATTCCCCTCAGTCACTGCATCCCATTGCCCTCAGTCACTGCATCCCATTGCCCTCAGTCACTGCATCCCATTGCCCTCAGTCACTGCATCCCATTGCCCTCAGTCACTGCATCCCATTGCCCTCAGTCACTGCATCCCATTGCCCTCAGTCACTGCATCCCATTGCCCTCAGTCACTGCATCCCATTGCCCTCAGTCACTGCATCCCATTGTCCTCAGTCACTGCATCCCATTGTCCTCAGTCACTGCATCCCATTGCCCTCAGTCACTGCATCCCATTGCCCTCAGTCACTGCATCCCATTGCCCTCAGTCACTGCATCCCATTGCCCTCAGTCACTGCATCCCATTTCACTCAGTCACTGCATCCCATTACCCTCAGTCACTGCATCCCATTACCCTCAGTCACTGCATCCCATTACCCTCAGTCACTGCATCCCATTACCCTCAGTCACTGCATCCCATTACCTTCAGTCACTGCATCCCATTTCCAACAGACACTGCATCCCATTTCCTTCAGTCACTGCATCCCATTTCCCTCAGTCACTGCATACCATTTCCTTCAGTCACTGCATCCCAGTTCACTCAGTCTCGGCATCTCATTTCCCTCAGTCACAGCTTCCCATGTCCCTCTGTCACTGCATCCCATGTCCCTCTGTCACTGCTTCCCATGTCCCTCAGTCAGTGCATCCCATGTCCCTCAGTCAGTGCATCCCATGTCCCTCAGTCAGTGCATCCCATGTCCCTCAGTCACTGCATCCCATTTCCGTCAGTCACTGAATCCCATTTCTCTCAGTCACTGCATACCATTTCACTCAGTCACTGCATCCCATTACCCTCAGTCACTGCATCCCATTACCCTCAGTCACTGCATCCCATTATCCTCAGTCACTGCATCCCATTACCCTCAGTCACTGCATCCCATTACCCTCAGTCACTGCATCCCATTACCTTCAGTCACTGCATCCCATTTCCAACAGACACTGCATCCCATTTCCTTCAGTCACTGCATCCCATTTCCCTCAGTCACTGCATACCATTTCCTTCAGTCACTGCATCCCAGTTCACTCAGTCTCGGCATCTCATTTCCCTCAGTCACAGCTTCCCATGTCCCTCTGTCACTGCATCCCATGTCCCTCTGTCACTGCTTCCCATGTCCCTCAGTCAGTGCATCCCATGTCCCTCAGTCACTGCATCCCATGTCCCTCAGTCACTGCATCCCATTTCCCTCAGTCACTGCATCCCATTTCCCTCAGTCACTGCATCCCATTTCCCTCAGTCACTGCATCCCATTTCCCTCAGTCACTGCATCCCATTTCCCTCAGTCACTGCATCCCATTGTCCGCAGTCACTGCGTCCCATTGTCCGCAGTCACTGCGTCCCATTGTCCGCAGTCACTGCGTCCCATTGTCCGCAGTCACTGCGTCCCATTGTCCGCAGTCACTGCGTCCCATTGTCCGCAGTCACTGCGTCCCATTGTCCGCAGTCACTGCGTCCCATTGCCCTCAGTCACTGCGTCCCATTGTCCTCAGTCACTGCGTCCCATTGTCCTCAGTCACTGCATCCCATTGTCCTCAGTCACTGCATCCCATTGTCCTCAGTCACTGCATCCCATTTCACTCAGTCAGTGCATCCCATTTCACTCAGTCACTGCATCCCATTACCCTCAGACACTGCATCCCATTTCCGTCAGTCACTGCATCCCATTTCCCTCAGTCACTGCATCCCATGTCCCTCAGTCACTGCATCCCATGTCCCTCAGTCACTGCATCCCATGTCCCTCAGTCACTGCATCCCATTGTCCTCAGTCACTGCATCCCATTGTCCTCAGTCACTGCTTCCCATTGTCCTCAGTCACTGCTTCCCATTGTCCTCAGTCACTGCTTCCCATTGTCCTCAGTCACTGCTTCCCATTGTCCTCAGTCACTGCATCCCATTGCCCTCAGTCACTGCATCCCATTGTCCTCAGTCACTGCATCCCATTGTCCTCATTCACTGCATCCCATTACCCTCAGTCACTGCATCCCATTACCTTCAGTCGCAGGATCCCATTTCCAACTGACACTGCATACCATTTCCTTCAGTCACTGCATCCCAGTTCACTCAGACTCGGCATCTCATTTCCCTCAGTCACTGCATCCCATTTCCCTCAGTCACTGCATCCCATGTCCCTCAGTCACTGCATCCCATGTCCCTCAGTCACTGCATCCCATGTCCCTCAGTCACTGCATCCCACGTCCCTCATTCACTGCATCCCACGTCCCTCATTCACTGCATCCCACGTCCCTCAGTCACTGCATCCCACGTCCCTCAGTCACTGCATCCCATTTCACCCAGTCACTGCATCCCATTTCACCCAGTCAGTGCATCCCATGTCCCTCAGTCACTGCATGTCATTTCACTCAGTCACTGCATCCCATTACCTTCAGTCGCAGGATCCCATTTCCAACAGACACTGCATACCATTTCCTTCAGTTACTGTATCCCAGTTCACTCAGTCTCGGCATCTCATTTCCCTCAGTCACTGCATCCCATGTCCCTCAGTCACTGCATCCCATGTCCCTCAGTCACTGCATCCCATGTCCCTCAGTCACTGCATCCCATGTCCCTCAGTCACTGCATCCCATGTCCCTCAGTCACTGCATCCCATGTCCCTCAGTCACTGCATCCCATGTCCCTCAGTCACTGCATCCCATGTCCCTCAGTCACTGCATCCCATGTCCCTCAGTCACTGCATCCCATGTCCCTCAGTCAGTGCATCCCATTTCCCTCAGTCAGTGCATCCCATTTCCCTCAGTCACTGCATCCCATTCACCTCAGTCACTGCATCCCATTCACCTCAGTCACTGCATCCCATTCCCCTCAGTCGCAGGATCCCATTCCCCTCAGTCGCAGGATCCCATTTCCCTCAGTCACTGCATCCCACGTCCCTCATTCACTGCATCCCACGTCCCTCAGTCACTGCATCCCATTTCCCTCAGTCAGTGCATTCCATGTCCCTCAGTCACTGCATCCCACGTCCCACAGTCACTGCATCTCATTTCACTCATTCACTGCATCCCATTTCACGCAGTCGCTGCATCCCATTCCACTCAGTCACTGCATCCGATTTCACTCAGTCAGTGCGTCACATTTCACTCAGGCACTGTATCCCATTTCTCTAAGTCACTGCACCCCAAGCCCGCACGGGCACTGCATCCCTATTAACTCAGTCACTCCTTCCCAGTACCTCAGTCACTGCATCCCATTTCACTCAGTCACTGCATCCCATTTCACTCAGTCACTGCATCCCATTACCCTCAGCCACTGCATCCCATTTCACATAGCCACTGCATCCCATTTCACACAGCCACTGCATCCCATTTCACTCAATGCTTCACTTTACACTCAGTCAGAGCATCCCATTTCCATCCGTCACCGCGTCCCATTTCCTCAGTCACTGCATCTCCTTTCCACAGTCATGGCAATCCCATTTCACTCAGTCACTGAAATGGGATGCAGTGACTGAGGGAAATGGGACGCAGTGACTGGGAATTGGGATGCAGTGACTGATGGAAAGGAGATGCAGTGACTGATTGAAATGGGATGCAATCAGTCACTGCATCTCCTTTCCATCAGTCACTGCATCCCAATTCCCAGTCACTGCGTCCCATTTCCCTCAGTCACTGCGTCCCATTTCCCTCAGTCACTGCGTCCCATTTCCCTCAGTCACTGCGTCCCATTTCCCTCAGTCACTGCGTCCCATTCCCCTCAGTCACTGCATCACATTCCCCTCAGTCACTGCATCACATTCCCCTCAGTCACTGCATCACATTCCCCTCAGTCACTGCATCACATTCCCCTCAGTCACTGCATCCCATTGCCCTCAGTCACTGCATCCCATTGCCCTCAGTCACTGCATCCCATTGCCCTCAGTCACTGCATCCCATTTCACTCAGTCACTGCATCCCATTTCACTCAGTCACTGCATCCCATTTCACTCAGTCACTGCATCCCATTACCCTCAGTCACTGCATCCCATTTCACTCAGTCACTGCATCCCATTACCCTCAGTCACTGCATCCCATTACCTTCAGTCGCAGGTTCCCATTTCCAACAGACACTGCATCCCATTTCCGTCAGTCACTGCATACCATTTCCTTGAGTCACTGCATCCCAGTTCACTCAGTCTCGGCATCTCATTTCCCTCAGTCTCGGCATCTCATTTCCCTCAGTCACTGCATCCCATTTCCCTCAGAAACTGCATCCCATTTCCCTCAGTCACTGCATCCCATTTCCCTCAGTCACTGCATCCCATTTCCCTCAGTCACTGCATCCCATTGTCCTCAGTCACTGCATCCCATTGTCCTCAGTCACTGCATCCCATTGTCCTCAGTCACTGCATCCCATTGTCCTCAGTCACTGCATCCCATTGCCCTCAGTCACTGCATCCCATTGCCCTCAGTCACTGCATACCATTTCCTTCAGTCACTGCATCCCAGTTCACTCAGTCTCGGCATCTCATTTCCCTCAGTCACTGCATCCCATGTCCCTCTGTCACTGCATCCCATGTCCCTCAGTCACTGCATCCCACGTCCCTCAGTCACTGCATCCCACGTCCCTCAGTCACTGCATGTCATGTCCCTCAGTCACTGCATCCCATGTCCCTCAGTCACTGCATCCCATGTCCCTCAGTCACTGCATCCCATGTCCCTCAGTCACTGCATCCCATGTCCCTCAGTCACTGCATCCCATGTCCCTCAGTCACCATCCCATGTCCCTCAGTCACTGCATCCCATGTCCCACAGTCCCTGCATGTCATTTCACTCAGTCACTGCATCCCATTTCACTCAGTCAGTGCGTCCCTTTACGGTCAGGCACTGTCTCCCATTTCCCTCAGTCACTGCACCCCAAGCCCGCTCGGGCACTGATTCCCTCTTAACTCAGTCACTCCTTCCCAGTACCTCTGTCACTGCATCCCATGTCCCTCAGTCAGTGCATCCCATGTCCCTCAGTCAGTGCATCCCATGTCCCTCAGTCAGTACATCCCATGTCCCTCAGTCAGTACATCCCATGTCCCTCAGTCACTGCATCCCATTTCCGTCAGTTCCTGAATCCCATTTCCCTCAGTCACTGCATCCCATTCCCCTCAGTCACTGCATCCCATTTCACACAGCCACTGCATCCCATTTCACTCAATGCTTCACTTTACACTCAGTCACTGCATCTCCTTTCCATCAGTCACTGCATCTCCTTTCCATCAGTCACTGCATCTCCTTTCCATCAGTCACTGCGTCCCATTTCCCTCAGTCACTGCGTCCCATTGTCCGCAGTCACTGCGTCCCATTGTCCGCAGTCACTGCGTCCCATTGTCCGCAGTCACTGCGTCCCATTGTCCGCAGTCACTGCGTCCCATTGTCCGCAGTCACTGCGTCCCATTGTCCGCAGTCACTGCGTCCCATTGTCCGCAGTCACTGCGTCCCATTGTCCGCAGTCACTGCGTCCCATTGTCCGCAGTCACTGCGTCCCATTGTCCGCAGTCACTGCGTCCCATTGTCCGCAGTCACTGCGTCCCATTGTCCGCAGTCACTGCGTCCCATTGTCCGCAGTCACTGCGTCCCATTGTCCGCAGTCACTGCGTCCCATTGTCCGCAGTCACTGCGTCCCATTGTCCGCAGTCACTGCGTCCCATTGTCCGCAGTCACTGCGTCCCATTGTCCGCAGTCACTGCGTCCCATTGTCCGCAGTCACTGCGTCCCATTGTCCGCAGTCACTGCGTCCCATTGTCCGCAGTCACTGCATCCCATTGTCCTCAGTCACTGTATCCCATTGTCCTCAGTCACTGTATCCCATTGTCCTCAGTCACTGCATCCCATTTCACTCAGTCACTGCATCCCATTTCACTCAGTCACTGCATCCCATTACCCTCAGTTCCTGCATCCCATTTCACTCAGTCAGTGCATCCCATTTCACTCAGTCACTGCATCCCATTACCCTCAGTCACTGCATCCCATTACCTTCAGTCGCAGGATCCCATTTCCAACTGACACTGCATCCCATTTCCGTCAGTCACTGCATCCCATTTCCCGAAGTCACTGCATACCATTTCCTTCAGTCACTGCATCCCAGTTCCCTCAGTCACTGCATCCCATTCCCCTCAGTCACTGCATCCCATTGTCCTCAGTCACTGCATACCATTTCCTTCAGTCACTGCATCCCAGTTCCCTCAGTCACTGCATCCCATTCCCCTCAGTCACTGCATCCCATTGTCCTCAGTCACTGCATCCCATTGTCCTCAGTCACTGCATCCCATTGTCCTCAGTCACTGCATCCCATTGTCCTCAGTCACTGCATCCCATTGTCCTCAGTCACTGCTTCCCATTGTCCTCAGTCACTGCTTCCCATTGTCCTCAGTCACTGCTTCCCATTGTCCTCAGTCACTGCTTCCCATTGTCCTCAGTCACTGCTTCCCATTGTCCTCAGTCACTGCATCCCATTGCCCTCAGTCACTGCATCCCATTGTCCTCATTCACTGCATCCCATTTCACTCAGTCACTGCATCCCATTACCCTCAGTCACTGCATCCCATTACCCTCAGTCACTGCATCCCATTACCTTCAGTCGCAGGATCCCATTTCCAACTGACACTGCATACCATTTCCTTCAGTCACTGCATCCCAGTTCACTCAGTCACTGCATCTCATTTCCCTCAGTCACTGCATCCCATTTCCCTCAGTCACTGCATCCCATGTCCCTCAGTCACTGCATCCCACGTCCCTCATTCACTGCATCCCACGTCCCTCAGTCACTGCATCCCATTTCACCCAGTCACTGCATCCCATTTCCCTCAGTCAGTGCATCCCATGTCCCTCAGTCACTGCATGTCATGTCCCTCAGTCACTGCATCCCATGTCCCTCAGTCACTGCATCCCATGTCCCTCAGTCACTGCATCCCATGTCCCTCAGTCACTGCATCCCATGTCCCTCAGTCACTGCATCCCATGTCCCTCAGTCACTGCATCCCATGTCCCTCAGTCGGTGCATCCCATGTCCCTCAGTCGGTGCATCCCATTGTCCTCAGTCACTGCATCCCATTTCCCTCAGTCACTGCATCCCATTTCCCTCAGTCACTGCATCCCATTCACCTCAGTCACTGCATCCCATTCACCTCAGTCACTGCATCCCATTCCCCTCAGTCACTGCATCCCATTCCCCTCAGTCGCAGGATCCCATTTCCCTCAGTCGCAGGATCCCATTTCCCTCAGTCACTGCATCCCACGTCCCTCATTCACTGCATCCCACGTCCCTCAGTCACTGCATCCCATTTCACTCATTCACTGCATCCCATTCCCCTCAGTCACTGCATCCCGTTCCCCTCAGTCACTGCATCCCATTCCCCTCAGTCACTGCATCCCATTCCCCTCAGTCACTGCATCCCATTGTCCTCAGTCACTGCATCCCATTGTCCTCAGTCACTGCATCCCATTGTCCTCAGTCACTGCATCCCATTGTCCTCAGTCACTGCATCCCATTGTCCTCAGTCACTGCATCCCATTTCCCTCAGTCACTGCATCCCATTTCCCTCAGTCACTGCATCCCATTTCCCTCAGTCACTGCATCCCATTCCCCTCAGTCACTGCATCCCATTGCCCTCAGTCACTGCATCCCATTGCCCTCAGTCACTGCATCCCATTGCCCTCAGTCACTGCATCCCATTGCCCTCAGTCACTGCATCCCATTGTCCTCATTCACTGCTTCCCATTTCACTCAGTCACTGCATCCCATTACCCTCAGTTACTGCATCACAGTTCACTCAGTCACTGCATCCCATTACCCTCAGTCACTGCATCCCATTACCCTCAGTCACTGCATCCCATTACCCTCAGTCGCAGGATCCCATTTCCAACAGACAAAGCATCCCATTTCCGTCAGTCACTGCATCCCATTTCCGTCAGTCACTGCATCCCATTTCCCTCAGTCACTGCATCCCATTTCCCTCAGTCACTGCATCCCATTTCCCTCAGTCACTGCATCCCATTTCCCTCAGTCACTGCATCCCATTTCCCTCAGTCACTGCATCCCAGTTCACTCAGTCTCGGCATCTCATTTCCCTCAGTCACTGCATCCCATTTCCCTCAGTCACTGCATCCCACGTCCCTCATTCACTGCATCCCACGTCCCTCATTCACTGCATCCCACGTCCCTCAGTCACTGCATCCCACGTCCCTCAGTCACTGCATCCCATTTCACTCAGTCACTGCATCCCATTTCCCTCAGTCACTGCATCCAATTTCCCTCAGTCACTGCATCCCATTTCCCTCAGTCACTGCATCCCACGTCCCACAGTCACTGCATCTCATTTCACTCATTCACTGCATCCCATTTCACGCAGTCACTGCATCCCATTCCACTCAGTCACTGCATCCGATTTCACTCAGTCAGTGCGTCACATTTCACTCAGGCACTGTATCCCATTTCCCTAAGTCACTGCACCCCAAGCCCGCACGGGCACTGCATCCCTATTAACTCAGTCACTCCTTCCCAGTACCTCAGTCACTGCATCCCATTTCACACAGCCACTGCATCCCATTTCACACAGCCACTGCATCCCATTTCACTCAATGCTTCACTTTACACTCAGTCAGAGCATCCCATTTCCATCCGTCACCGCGTCCCATTTCAATCAGTCACTGCATCCCAATTCCCAGTCACTGCATCACATTTCCCTCAGTCACTGCATCACATTTCCCTCAGTCACTGCATCACATTTCCCTCAGTCACTGCATCACATTTCCCTCAGTCACTGCATCACATTTCCCTCAGTCGCTGCATCCCATTTCCCTCAGTCGCTGCATCCCATTTCCCTCAGTCGCTGCATCCCATTTCCCTCAGTCGCTGCATCCCATTACCCTCAGTCGCTGCATCCCATTACCCTCAGTCGCTGCATCCCATTACCCTTAGTCGCAGGATCCCATTTCCAACAGACACTGCATCCCATTCCCCTCAGTCACTGCATCCCATTCCCCTCAGTCACTGCATCCCATTCCCCTCAGTCACTGCATCCCATTCCCCTCAGTCACTGCATCCCATTCCCCTCAGTCACTGCATCCCATTCCCCTCAGTCACTGCATCCCATTCCCCTCAGTCACTGCATCCCATTCCCCTCAGTCACTGCATCCCATTCCCCTCAGTCACTGCATCCCATTGTCCTCAGTCACTGCATCCCATTGTCCTCAGTCACTGCATCCCATTGTCCTCAGTCACTGCATCCAATTGTCCTCAGTCACTGCATCCCATTGCCCTCAGTCACTGCATCCCATTGCCCTCAGTCACTGCATCCCATTGCCCTCAGTCACTGCATCCCATTGCCCTCAGTCACTGCATCCCATTGTCCTCAGTCACTGCATCCCATTGCCCTCAGTCACTGCATCCCATTGCCCTCAGTCACTGCATCCCATTTCACTCAGTCACTGCATCCCATTTCACTCAGTCACTGCATCCCATTACCCTCAGTTACTGCATCCCATTTCACACAGTCACTGCATCCCATTTCACTCAGTCACTGCATCCCATTACCCTCAGTCACTGCATCCCATTACCCTCAGTCGCAGGATCCCATTTCCAACAGACACTGCATCCCATTTCCGTCAGTCACTGCATCCCATTTCCAGTCTCGGCATCTCATTTCCCTCAGTCACTGCATCCCATTGCCCTCAGTCACTGAATCCCATTGCCCTCAGTCACTGAATCCCATTGCCCTCAGTCACTGAATCCCATTGCCCTCAGTCACTGAATCCCATTGCCCTCAGTCACTGAATCCCATTGCCCTCAGTCACTGCATCCCATTGCCCTCAGTCACTGCATCCCATTGCCCTCAGTCACTGCATCCCATTGCCCTCAGTCACTGCATCCCATTGCCCTCAGTCACTGCATCCCATTGTCCTCATTCACTGCATCCCATTTCACTCAGTCACTGCATCCCATTACCCTCAGTCACTGCATCCCATTACCCTCAGTCACTGCATCCCATTACCCTCAGTCGCAGGATCCCATTTCCAACAGACACTGCATCCCATTTCCTTCAGTCACTGCATCCCATTTCCCTCAGTCCCTGCATACCATTTCCTTCAGTCACTGCATCCCAGTTCACTCAGTCTCGGCATGTCATTTCCCTCAGTCACTGCATCCCATGTCCCTCTGTCACTGCATCCCATGTCCCTCAGTCACTGCATCCCACGTCCCACATTCACTGCATCCCACGTCCCACATTCACTGCATCCCACGTCCCTCAGTCACTGCATCCCATTTCACTCAGTCACTGCATCCCATTTCCCTCAGTCAGTGCATCCCATTTCCCTCAGTCAGTGCATCCCATTTCACTCAGTCACTGCATCCCATTACCCTCAGTCACTGCATCCCATTACCCTCAGTCACTGCATCCCATTACCCTCAGTCACTGCATCCCATTTCACTCAGTCACAGCATCAAATTAACTTCAGTCGCAGGATCCCATTTCAAACAGACACTGCATCCCATTTTCATCAGTCACTGCATGCCATTTCCATCAGTCACTGCATGCCATTTCCCTCAGTCACTGCATCGCATTTCACTCAATCACTGCATCACATTTCACTCAATCACTGCATCCCATGTCCCACATTCACTGCATCCCATTTCCATCAGTCACTGTTTCCCCTATCTCTCAGACGCTGTATTCAATTTCCCACACTCACTGCATCCCATTCCCCTCAGTCACTGCATCCCATTACCCTGAGTCACAGTATGCCATTTCCCACAGTCTCTGCATCTTCTTTCCCTCAGTCACTGTTTCCCATTTCCCTCAATCACTGCATCCCATCTCCCTCAGTCACTGCATCCCATTTCCCTCAGTCACTGCATCCCATTGTCCTCAGTCACTGCATCCCATTACCCTCAGTCACTGCATCCCATTTCCCTCAGTCACTGCATCCCATTTCCCTCAGTCACTGCATCCCATTTCCCTCAGTCACTGCATCCCATTTCCCTCAGTCACTGCATCCCATTTCCCTCAGTCACTGCATCCCATTTCAAGCAGTCACTGCATCCCATTTCAAGCAGTCACTGCATCCCATTTCAAGCAGTCACTGCATCCCATTTCAAGCAGTCACTGCATCCCATTTCAAGCAGTCACTGCATCCCATTTCATTCAGCCTCTGCATCACATTTAACTCAGTCTCTGCAACCCATTTCCCTCAGTCACTGCATCCCACTTCACTCAATCACTGCAGGCCATTTCACTCATTGACTGCATCCTATTTCACTCTGACGCTGCGTCCCGTTTCCCTCAGTCACTGCATCCCATTACCGTCCGTCACTCCATCCAATTACTGTCAGTCACTGCATCCCATTTTGATCAGTCACTGCATCCCATTACACTCAGTCACTGCATCCATTTGACACAGTCACTGTATCCCATTTCCCTCAGTCACTGCATCCCATTTCCACCAATTACTGCATCCCATTTCACTCAGCCACTGCATCACATTTCACTCAGCCACTGCATCACATTTCACTCAGCCACTGCATCCCATTTCACTCAGCCACTGCATCCCATTTCACTCAGCCACCGCATCCTAGATCACACAGTCACTGCATTACAGTTCACACAGACACTGCAGCCCATTTCACACAGTCACTGCATCCCATTTCACCGAGTCACTGCATCCCATTTCACTCAGTCACTGCATCTCATTCCCCTCAGTCACTGCATCCCATTATCCGGAGTCACAGTATCCCATTTCCCACAGACACTGCATCTCCTTTCCCTCAGTCACTGCATCTGCTTTCCCTCAGTCACGGCATCTCCTTTCCCTCAGTCACGGCATCCCATTTCACTCAGTCACTGCATCCCATTGAACAGAGACAGTAAATCCCATTCAATTGAGACAGTGCATCCATTTTCCTCAGTCACTGCATCTCCGTTCCATCAGTCACAGCATCGCATTCCCCTCAGTCACTGCATCGCATTCCCCTCAGTCACTGCATCGCATTCCCCTCAGTCACTGCATCGCATTCCCCTCAGTCACTGCATCGCATTCCCCTCAGTCACTGCATCGCATTCCCCTCAGTCACTGCATCCCATTTAGCTCAGTCACTGCATCCCATTTCGCTCAGTCACTGCATCCCATTTCACTCAGTCACTGCATCGCATTACCCTGAGTCACAGTATGCCATTTCCCACAGTCACTGAATCCCATTTCCCTCATTCACTGCATCCCACTTCAATCAGTCACCGCATCCCATTTCCGTCCGTCACCGCATCCCATTTCCGTCAGTCACTGCATCCCAGTTCACTCAGTCTTGGCATCTCATTTCCCTCAGTCACTGCATCCCATTTCCCTCAGTCACTGCATCCGATTTCCCTCAGTCACTGCATCGCATTCCCCTCAGTCACTGCATCGCATTTCACTCAGTCACTGCATCGCATTACCCTGAGTCACAGTATGCCATTTCCCACAGTCACTGAATCCCATTTCCCTCATTCACTGCATCCCACTTCAATCAGTCACTGCATCCCATCTCCCTCAGTCACTGCACTCCAAGTCCCTCAGTCACTGCATCCCATGTCCCTCAGTCACTGCATCCCATTTCCGTCAGTCACTGCATCCCATTTCCGTCAGTCACTGCATCCCTTTTCAACAGTCACTGCATCGCATTTCACTCAGTCACTGCATCCCATTACCCTCAGTCACTGCATCCCATTACCCTCAGTCACTGCATCCCATTGCCCTCAGTCACTGCATCCCATTACCCTCAGTCACTGCATCCCATTACCTTCAGTCGCAGGATCCCATTTCCAACAGACACTGCATACCATTTCCTTCAGTCACTGCATCCCAGTTCACTCAGTCACTGCATCCCAGTTCACTCAGTCTCGGCATCCCATTTCCCTCAGTCTCGGCATCCCATTTCCCTCAGTCTCGGCATCCCATTTCCCTCAGTCTCGGCATCCCATTTCCCTCAGTCTCGGCATCCCATTTCCCTCAGTCACTGCATCCCATTTCCCTCAGTCACTGCATCCCATTTCCCTCAGTCACTGCATCCCATTCCCCTCAGTCACTGCATCCCATTCCCCTCAGTCACTGCATCACATTCCCCTCAGTCACTGCATCACATTCCCCTCAGTCACTGCATCCCATTCCCCTCAGTCACTGCATCACATTCCCCTCAGTCACTGCATCACATTCCCCTCAGTCACTGCATCACATTCCCCTCAGTCACTGCATCACATTCCCCTCAGTCACTGCATCCCATTCCCCTCAGTCACTGCATCCCATTGCCCTCAGTCACTGCATCCCATTGCCCTCAGTCACTGCATCCCATTGCCCTCAGTCACTGCATCCCATTGCCCTCAGTCACTGCATCCCATTGCCCTCAGTCACTGCATCCCATTGCCCTCAGTCACTGCATCCCATTTCCGTCAGTCACCGCATCCCATTTCCGTCCGTCACTGCATCCCATGTCCCTCAGTCACTGCATCCCATTCCACTCAGCCACTGCAACACAGTTCACTCAGCCACTGCAACACAGTTCACTCAGTGACTGCATCCCATTGTCCTCAGTCACTGCATCCCATTTCCATCAGTCAGTGCATCCCATTTCCCACAGTCACTGCATCTCCGTTCCTCAATCACTGCATGTCATTTCACCTCAGTCACTGCATCCCATTACCATCAGTCACTGCATCCCAGTACGCTCAGTCACTGCATCGCGTTACCCTCAGTCACTGCATCGCGTTACCCTCAGTCACTGCATCGCGTTACCCTCAGTCACTGCATCGCGTTACCCTCAGTCACTGCATCGCGTTACCCTCAGTCACTGCATCGCGTTACCCTCAGTCACTGCATCGCGTTACCCTCAGTCACTGCATCGCGTTACCCTCAGTCACTGCATCGCGTTACCCTCAGTCACTGCATCACATTCCCCTCAGCCAGAGCATCCCATTTCCCACATTCACTGCATCTCCTTTCCCTCAGTCAATGCTTCACATTCCACTGAGTCACTGCATCCCATTCCACAGTGTCACAGCATCCCATTTCAAACAGACACTGCATCCCATTTCCGTCAGTCACTGCATCCTATTTCCCTCAGTCACTGCATCCCATTTTCATCAGTCACTGCATCCCATTTCCATCAGTCTTGGCATCTCATTTCCCTCAGTCACTGCATCCCATTTCCCTCAGTCACTGCAGCCCATTTCCCTCAGTCACTGCAGCCCATTTCCCTCAGTCACTGCATCACATTTCACTCAATCACTGCATCCCATGTCCCACATTCACTGCATCCCATTTCCATCAGTCACTGTTTCCCCTATCTCTCAGACGCTGTATTCAATTTCCCACACTCACTGCATCCCATTCCCCTCAGTCACTGCATCCCATTACCCTGAGTCACAGTATGCCATTTCCCACAGTCACTGCATCTTCTTTCCCTCAGTCACTGTATCCCATTTCCCTCAATCACTGCATCCCATCTCCCTCAGTCACTGCATCCCATTGTCCTCAGTCACTGCAACACATTTCACTCAGTCACTGCATCCCATTTCCCTCAGTCACTGCATCCCATTTCCCTCAGTCACTGCATCCCATTCCCCTCAGTCACTGCATCCTATTTCCAACAGTCACTGCATCCCATTTCCAACAGTCACTGCATCCCATTTCCAACAGTCACTGCATCCCATTTGCAACAGTCACTGCATCTCATTTCACTCAATCACTGCATCCCATGTCCCACACTCACTGCGTCCCATTCCCCTCAGTCACTGCATCCCATTACCCTGAGTCACAGTATGCCATTTCCCACAGTCACTGCATCTCCTTTCCCGCTGTCACTGCATCCCATGTCCCTCAGTCACTGCATCCCATGTCCCTCAGTCACTGCATCCCATGTCCCTCAGTCACTGCATCCCATGTCCCTCAGTCACTGCATCCCATGTCCCTCAGTCACTGCATCGCACTTCCCTCAGTTACTGCGTCACATTTCCATCAGACATTGCAGCTCATGTCACTCTGTCACTGCATCCCATTTCCATCAGTCACTCTGTCACTGCATCACATTTCCATCAGACACTACATCTCATTTCACTCATTCACTGCATCCCATTTCACGCAGTCACTGCATCCCATTCCACTCAGTCACTGCATCCGATTTCACTCAGTCAGTGCGTCACATTTCACTCAGGCACTGTATCCCATTTCCCTAAGTCACTGCACCCCAAGCCCGCACGGGCACTGCATCCCTATCAACTCAGTCACTCCTTCCCAGTACCTCAGTCACTGCATCCCATTTCCCTCAGTCACTGCATCCCATTTCCCTCAGTCACTGCATCCCATTTCCCTCAGTCACTGCATCCCATTTCCCTCAGTCACTGCATCCCATTTCCCTCAGTCACTGCATCCCATGTCCCACATTCACTGCACCCCATTTCCATCAGTCACTGTTTCCCGTATCTCTCAGACGCTGTATTCAATTTCCCACACTCACTGCATCCCATTCCCCTCAGTCACTGCATCCCATTACCGAGTCACAGTATGCCATTTCCCACAGTCACTGAATCCCATTTCCCTCAGTCACTGCATCCCATCTCCCTCAGTCACTGCATCCCATGTCCCTCAGTCACTGCATCCCATGTCCCTCAGTCACTGCATCCCATGTCCCTCAGTCACTGCATCCCATGTCCCTCAGTCACTGCATCCCATTGTCCTCAGTCACTGCATCCCACTTCATTCAGTCGCTGCATCCCATTTCACTCACTGACTGCATCCCATTTCCGTCAGTCAGTGCATCCCATGTCCCTCAGTCACTGCATCCCATGTCCCTCAGTCACTGCATCTCATTTCACTCAGTCACTGCATCCCATTCCACTCAGCCACTGCATCACAGTTCACTCAGTGACTGAATCACAGTTCACTCAGTCACTGCATACCATTTCCATCAGTCACTACATCCCATTACCCTCAGTCACTGCATCCCAGTACGCTCAGTCACTGCATCCCAGTACGCTCAGTCACTGCATCCCATTTCCCTCATACACTGCATCCCATTTCCTTCAGACACTGCATCGCGTTACCCTCAGTCACTGCATCACATTACCCTCAGTCACTGCATCACATTACCCTCAGCCAGAGCATCCCATTTCCCACATTCACTGCATCTCCTTTCCCTCAGTCAATGCTTCACATTCCACTGAGTCACTGCATCCCATTCCACAGTGTCACAGCATCACATTTAACTCAGTCTCTGCAACCCATTTCCCTCAGTCACTGCATCCCACTTCACTCAATCACTGCAGGCCATTTCACTCATTGACTGCATCCTATTTCACTCTGACGCTGCGTCCCGTTTCCCTCAGTCACTGCATCCCATTACCGTCCGTCACTCCATCCAATTACTGTCAGTCACTGCATCCCATTTTGATCAGTCACTGCATCCCATTACACTCAGTCACTGCATCCATTTGACACAGTCACTGTATCCCATTTCCCTCAGTCACTGCATCCCATTTCCACCAATTACTGCATCCCATTTCACTCAGCCACTGCATCCCATTTCACTCAGCCACTGCATCCCATTTCACTCAGCCACTGCATCCCATTTCACTCAGCCACTGCATCCCATTTCACTCAGCCACTGCATCCCATTTCACTCAGCCACTGCATCCCATTTCACTCAGCCACTGCATCCCATTTCACTCAGCCACCGCATCCTAGATCACACAGTCACTGCATTACAGTTCACACAGTCACTGCATCCCATTTCACCGAGTCACTGCATCCCATTTCACTCAGTCACTGCATCTCATTCCCCTCAGTCACTGCATCTCATTCCCCTCAGTCACTGCATCCCATTATCCGGAGTCACAGTATCCCATTTCCCACAGACACTGCATCTCCTTTCCCTCAGTCACTGCATCTGCTTTCCCTCAGTCACTGCATCGCATTCCCCTCAGTCACTGCATCGCATTCCCCTCAGTCACTGCATCGCATTCCCCTCAGTCACTGCATCGCATTCCCCTCAGTCACTGCATCCCATTCAGCTCAGTCACTGCATCCCATTTCGCTCAGTCACTGCATCCCAGGTCACTCAGTCACTGCATCGCATTCCCCTCAGTCACTGCATCGCATTCCCCTCAGTCACTGCATCCCATTCAGCTCAGTCACTGCATCCCATTTCGCTCAGTCACTGCATCCCAGGTCACTCAGTCACTGCATCCCAGGTCACTCAGTCACTGCATCCCAGGTCACTCAGTCACTGCGTCCCATTTCAGACAGTCACTGCATATCCTTTCCTCAGTCACTGCATCCCATTTCACCAAGTCACTGCTGCCCATTTCACTCAGTCACTGTGGCCCATTTAACAGTCACTGCATCCCATTTCCACAGTCACTGCATCCCATTCCCCTCAGACACAGCATGCTATTTCCCACAGTCTCCGCATCTCCTTTCCTCTGTTACTGCATCCCATTTCACTCAGTAAGGGCAGCGCATTTCACTCATTCACTGCATCCCATTGCACTCAGTCACTGGATCCCATTTCCATCAGACACTGCATCCCATTTCCCTCAGTCACAGCACCCCTTTTTCCACAGTCAGTTCATCTCCTTTCCTCAGTCACTGCATCCCATTTCACTCAGTCACCGCAACCCATTTCGCACAGTCACTGCAGCCCACTTCACGCAGTCACTGAATCACATTTGTTGTTCTCACTTGAATGCAATGGTCATGAATCTCCTCCAATGGCTGGTCATGTATTTCCAATGCAAAATTTTACCAAGTTTTGATTACATGTGTCTCCTCTATTCGATAAGATGCTGCAATAAACTCAAATTTGACGAATCATAATTCAACCACCATTACCTACAGAGTTAATTTCATCAAACAGATCCAATTAGAATTGTCACATTCCCAAATCCTGATTCAAGTTTTTCTAACTATGGGCCACGTGGTTCAGAAAAAAGACACATAGAATCAGAGAGATGTACAGTCGGGAAACAGATCCTTTGGCACAATTTGTCTATGTTGACCAGATATCCTAAATTAATTTAGTCCCATTTGCCAGCATTTGGCCCATATTCCTCTAAACCCATCCTATTCATATACCCATCCACATGCCTTTTAAACGTACAAGCCTCCACCACTTCCTCTGGCAGCTCACTCCATACATGCACCACTATGAAAAAAATCCGGTCCATTTTAAATCTTCCCTCTCTCATTTTTAACCTATTCCCTCCAGTTTCGGCTTCCAGCAATCCGGGGAAAAGATCTTGGCTGTTCGCTCTATCCACGTCCCTCGTAATTGTACAAACTTCTATATGGTCAGCCCTGAACTCCAAAGTTCCAAGAAATAGCTGCCTGTTCAAGCCCACGGTATACCTCCAACCTCCGATGCTGGTAACATCCTTGTAGAGCTTCTCTGAACCCTTTTATGTTTACAACATAGAACAATACAGCGCAGAACAGGCCCTTCGGCCCTCAATGTTGCGCCGACATCCTTCCTCTCGCAAGGAGACCAAAATCGATTGCAGTATTCCAAAAGCAGCCGAACCAACGTCCTACGTGGCTGCTAAGTGATCTCCCAACTCCTATACTCAATGCACTGACCGATAAAGGCGAGCACACCAAATGTCTCCTTCATATCCTTTCTTCCGGTGGCTGTACTTGGATGGAAATACGAAACTGCACTCCAGCGTCTCTTTATTAAGCAACACTCCCCACAACCTTGAGTGTAAACGTGCTGCCCTGATTTGCCTTTCCAAAATGTAGCACCTCACATTTGTCAAACCTCAACACCATCTGCCATTCCTCAGTTTATTGGCCCTTGTCAATGTCCCATTGTATTCTGAGGTGACCTTCTTGGCTGGCTCCTACACCTTCAATCATTGGGAAACTTACTAACCACACCTTCTATTTTCATATCCAAATCATTGCATCACTTCAACTCCCCCTCCCACTCCCTGAATGACATGTCCATCCTGGGCCTCTTCCAGTGTCACAACCAAACCACCCAGAAACTGGAGGAGCAGCACCTCATATTCCGCCTCGGGAGCTTCCAACTCAATAGCCTCAATGTGGACTTGGCCACCCTCAAAATCTCCCCACCCGCCAGCCTCATCCTAGTTCCTAGACTAGTTCCTCCCCTCATCCCCGCCTCAATGACCTGTCCGCCTTCTCTCCCACCTATCCACTACTCCCACCTCACTGACCAAAACCCACCACTGCTTGGAATTATTCTTCTTTTCACACTTCATCAGCTCGATGTTATTTCGAAAATCTATTTTCCAATTGTTGGAAAAAGTGAGATAAAGAGAAGTAAAAGAAGTTACATTCTTACCACTCGGGAAATCTCTGAATATTCTTCTGTTGAAAGGCCGCCAAGGAACGATGCAATTCTTGTGTCACAAACGCTGTGAGGGAGACATCTTTTTCGGTTCCACTAACTCCACCCTAAGGAAGACAAACCCACGTAACATATCTAGTGACTTAAAACATACTCTATTGTTGCCCAAGGTGGAGAGCTGGATGAACACAGCAGGTCAAGCAGCATCAGAGAAGCAAGAAAGCTGATGTTTCGGAACAAGCCCCTACTTCAGAAAATTGGCGCTGGAGAATCTGAGACAACAAGGTGTACAGCCGGATGATACTGCTTGGCCTGCTGTGTTCATCCAGCTTTACACCTTCTTATCTCAGATTCTCCAGCATCTGCAGTTCCTACTACCTCTATTGTTGCCCTTTCACTTTACTGAACTAATATGAGCCAGTCGTTTTGTTTAGGCTCGTGTAATCTTACGCTTATTGGCCTGTACAAAATCCTGAATTAATTTTGATCGACTGACGGGAGGAGAGATGAATTTTTTAGAAATTTTTGTTTTCTACCAATTTGCAGAGGGCATCGTGGGCGATTGAAGGACAGTGTCCTTATCCTCCAGGTCTGCGGACTGCATCGTTACCAACTTGCCTATTTGCATATACATACAATATTCATTATGTACCAATGAAACATAATAAACCAGTACTACGTACTAAAAACAACGCTCACATATCAATGGAAATTTAAATATTTATCATAGAGTTTGAAGAATTGAATTCAATGATACAAAGCAAAAACCAGTGAAGATGAGTGCAGTTGGTCAGCACTTTTGTCACTAAGTGGAGGTTGGCAGTTTGAGGCCACCCAGGAACAAGCAAGCTCTGTCTAACTCCAAGGGCAGCACGGTGGCTCAGTGGTTAGCACTGCTGACTCACAGCGCCAGGGACCCAGGTTCGATCCCACCGTTGGACGATTTTCTGTGCGGAGTTTGTACATTCTGCCCATGCCTGCATGGGTTCCTGCTGGGTGCTCTGGTTTCCTCCCACAGTCCAAAGATGTGCAGGCTCGGTGTATGGGCCATGCCAAACTTGCCCATTGTGTTTAGGGATGTGCAGATTTGGTGTGTTAGTCATGGGAAATGTAGGGTCACTGAGGAAAGGGTCGGGGGATGAGTCAGGGTGAGATGCTCTTTGGAGCGTGGCCGTGGACTTCTTGGGTCAAAAGGGGCTTGTTTCCACACCGTAGGGATTCTATGATATGGAAGTATCTTTTGAAGTGGACATTCATGGGTATGCTGTAACAGAGACCTTGAAATACTGCACAACAAATACTTGGAACTAGACTGTCAATTCAGACATAGCATCAAAAAAGGTCATGGAAGTTGTCACCGATATAAAGCAGGATTGATGAAAATCCAGCAGGAAATGGTGTCAGAAGGCACAGTATCTTTTATTCATCTCCAGTTATTTTGTCCAAGGCACTGGATGCTGGCAGGATTGAAACATTTAAGAAATGCTTCACAAAACACAAATAAGGACCTGCACATCTTTGAACAATGGGAGGAAACTGCAGCACCTGGCAGAAGCCCCTCGCAGACGCGGGGAGGACGTGTCAATTCCACACAGATAGTTACCCAAGACTGGAATCTCAATTGGCTCCCCAGTGCATGCGCAGCTCGAACCACTGAGCAACTACCTTGCCCAGAAGGGGTTTTATAAGCGCATACATTATTTCCATTAAGACAGATCCAATCCTCTATGTCCAATCAAAATAACATATTGTAGATATCATGACAACAATCATAAATGATTTTGAATAAGTAAATCAAAAAAATTGAAATAGTTTCCAAGCCTAAATACTAGATATGGTGCAGTTAAGATGAATAGCGCAACAACAAAAAGGCCATATTTTATGTAACCATCGGTAACACTTGAAAACTTGCAACAATTCGTCGCCAGTAGTGCTCTGAAGTGGCTTGATGGTGCACTCCTTCAGACACTGGAATGAAACTCCAAAGATCACAAATTCTCCTTCAATACCGTGTTGTAACAGTGACTGCATCAACCTGAGTTTATGGGCCTGACTGGAAACCCACACAACATGCATAAACAAAAAAATAATCTAAGGTGACAGGAGAAAAAAATGTATGTATGTATGCAACGTCTTTGAAAAGCAATTATTTGTAGCGGCTGCAAGCCCATAAGGAATCTCGTTTCGCAGATTATATTCATTTGCACTGCAGGTCATGCCAGTCAGAATCAGTTTTCGTTTCATGACAGATAACTAAAATGTCCATTACAATGAACTTTGGTTGATCAGAAGATTTTAAGTAAGGACTATGTCTTGTGTGAGCTGACGGCATTAGGGGATGGAGAAGGTACATGCACTGCTGGCATCTTGACACCATTGAATGAGCAAGCGTGGACGCAAAGGTTGTAACAGCTAACAATTGTACAGGCAATATCTTTTGAGCTCCTTCCGAGCGGGCCTGTAATACTCTAAAGCTGTGCCAGACCCTCAGTTCCTCCACCTTTCGTACGCTGCCTTTTCTTTTTGACAAGAAGCACCTCTGTACCCGTCATCCAAGGCTCCTTAATCTTACCCCTTCTTATCTGTCTCAGAGGAACAAATTTATACATCACTCGCAACAACTGCTCCTTGAACAGCCTCCACATGTCTGCTGCGCCCTTTCTGTGGAACAATTGCTCCCAATCTGTACTTCCCAACTCCTGTCTGATAGCATCATAGTTCCCTTGACCCCAGTGAAATATCTTCCCCTGGTAACTGCTCCTTTCACTTTCCATGGCTATGGTAAATGTGAGGCTCTTGCGGTCACTGTCGCCAAAGTGTTCTCCCACCACGAGATCTGACACCTGTCCTGGCTCATCGCCGAGCACCAAATCCAAAATGGCCTCCCCCCTTGGCCTGTCCACATACTGAGTCAGGAAACCCTCCTGAACACACCTGACAAAAACGGCTCCATCCAAACCATCTGCACTGAGGAGGTTTCGATCTATATTGGGAAAGTTGAAGTCACCCATAACAACAACCCTGATACGTTTGCACTTTTCAACAATCTGCCGGCCAATGAGTTCTCCGATCTCCCAACCGCTATTTGGGGTCTGTAGCAAACCCCAAGTGAAGTGACTGCTGCCTTGCTGTTCCGAACTTCCACCCACACCGGCTCAGTCGACAAACCTTCCTTGGCAACCTCAGCCCATACCACCACAGTAGACATGTCCTCAAAGGTTCTTTCAGCCGCCGTTATACTGTCCTTGACCAACAAAGCCACACCTCCCCCTCTTTTACCACCTTCCCAGACCTTAATCAAAGATCTAAACACGAGAACCTGCAACATCCATTCCTGACCCTCCTCTATCCATGCCTCCGAAATGGCCACAACATCGAAGTCCCAGGTACCTATCCAAGCTGCAAGCTCACCTACATTATTCCGGATACTCCCGGCATTAAAGTCGTCACACTTCACTCCAGCTTGCTGTCTGCCAGCACACTCCTGTGACAGTGAGGTCCTGACCATGTCCTCCCTACGCTCATCCTCCTGTGTACTGGGACTACACCTCAGTTTCCCATCCCCCTTCTGAGCTAGTTTAAATCCAACCGAATGGCACTAGCCAATTTCCCACCCAGGATATTCGTGCCCCTCTCATTCAAGTGGAGACCGTCCTGTTTGTACAGGTCCCACCTTCCCCAGAATGAGCCCCAATTGTCCATGTACCTGAAGCCCTCCCACCTGCACCATCCCTGCAGCCACGTCTTCAGCTGAAATCTCTCCCTGTTCTTTGCCTCGCTATCACGTGGTACGGGTGACAAACCAGAGATGACCACTCTGCTTGTTCTAGCTCTCGGCTTCCACCCTAGCTCCCTCAAATCCTGCCTGACATCCCTATCCCTCTTTCTACCTATGCCGTTGGTGCCTATGTGGATCACGGCTTGGGGCTGGTCACCCTCTCCCCTCAGGACCCTAAACACACGATCCGAGACATCAGAGACCCTGGCACCTGGTAGGCAACACACCAATCGTGAGTCTCTTTCGTTCCCGGCAAATCTTCTATCAGTCCCTCGAACTCTTGAGTCCCCAATGACTATCACTCTCTTCCTATCCCCGCTTCCCTTCTGTGCAAGAGAGACAGACTCTGTGCCAGAGACCTGCACCCTACTGCATACCCCTGCTAAGTCATCCCCCGGAACAGTATCCAAAATGGGATAGTTGTTTTTCAGGGGAGCGACCGCAGGAGATTTCAGGGGAACGACCACAGGGGAAGGTTCGTCAAGCTACACCGGGTAAACGTGCATTTTTGGCTGAAGAAACATGTGTTTCAATGTGAGCTAATGGAAGAAGCCATGGAGTCAAAGCTAAACATTTCGACAATAAGACAACCATTCTTAAAAGCAGCATACAGCGTGAAAAAGAAATGAGCTGCTTTAATATCCACTTAAAATTTATGTGGAATATCAGATGGAATTTTCTTATTGACTCCATTGTGCAATCATGTCGAGCTAAAAATGTTAACTGCATTAATTAATACTAACCAGAAACGGACTTTGTAGTAAATGGTTTGACGATTTTCTGGATCTGGAACATCCCTTTTCCTTCTCCAACGAAGATCGTACCAACCTATGGTACCAAACTGTGAGTCACACGGATGGGACATGTAATCTTTAAATTTCTCATCAAAACAGTCTAATCGTATGGTTCTGTGCAATAAAAGACAAAGAATAAACATGTTTCCAACAATTTTGCTGATGTTTACGAACAGAATGCTCAAATTCAAAAAGTTTGGGCTGGCATGTCTGCTTCCTCCAGCCTGTTTAAACTGTTCCATTCAATGTGAAATTTGTGATAAGTTTTAGCACACAGGTCTATGTGATCTGCGCCACCACCTTCTATTCGTCATACATGCTTTCCCCCTCTTCCTGTAATACATTCCTTGAAGTGTTCAATGAGATTTTGATTTTAAATCTTATCGTCATATTCTTTTGATTCTCAAGCATCAATGAATCTGATGTTGCCGCCATTCCATGCAGTGCACAGCACGTCAAACAGGAGTCTTACTCTTGCCATGAGCACTGAGGTAGTATGGGGTCACAACTGTCTCATAGTTCAGAATGAAATTCTACATATAGGGCTATGAAGAGTCATGCAGTTAATTTTATTTGACACGCTATTTCTTTTCTTCACAAATATGCTGAATTTAAAGTGATCTTCACCCTCATTTAAAATGAATTCAATATCCAACCATCTGTAAAACTACCATATCCAAATTTTAATTTGAGTTCAGTGTTACACAAATATATGACTATTTTAAAAATTATATTCGAGTCAACATTAACATTTCATTCCCTGACAGCGGGTGAACTTACTTTTGAACTCCAATTTTCCTTCGGTATTAATGGAGAGATGAGCCTTTTTGCAAGCACCGAAAGGCTGCACCAGTTTATGCTAAAACTTACGGAACTGTAAGTTTCACAAATATGTTCCTATTAAACACTAATTCCTATTGAAGCAGTATGAGCTAAATTCATTCAACTGGACAGCAAAAACGGTCAAGATTTTAAAAGCAAGCAACTATTTTGAAGTCACTCTTCGAACTAAATTCCATCTTGGTGTGTGAGAGTCCATAGGTTCCTCACTCTCAACGAACCATTCAACTGTCATGCAATTACTGAAACACACAGACAAAAAACATCAATGTTAACAGTCACTAAGATTTTGAGAGTGATTTGGAATTCGTACTCAATACCCCCTGGGGAAAATCTGTTCCAATCTGGATAGTACTCACTTATTACCATCCCACCTACCTTCCCCAGCACCTCCTCCCCCTCCACACTAATTGTTTCTGAGCTCCCTTCCACCCTCCATTTCTCAGGAAGGGTCCTGACCCAAAACCTCAACTTTCTTGAGCCTCTGATGCTGCCTGCCCTGCTGTGTTCCTCCAGCTCCACAATGTGTTATCTCAGACACCAACATTGGCAGTTCTTACTATCTGGATAACTCATTCTCACCTTGTCACAAGTGATTTATACTCATTATCTTTTCAGATGACGCATGTACATGTATATACATAAATATACATATTGCACTTTTATGCCTGAACCACTAACCTAGAGGGTATTTTAAAAGAGTCTCTTCATATCTGCATGCAAGAGAAATCATCAAGGTCATAACTTTCATTTTAGGAATAACTCGAACATTCAAAATACTCACAGTCAGTGTCCCATTTCCTTGACCAGTCAATTTGATGTGAATCTTTCTTCCAAGTGGAAACTATAACAGCAATTATATTTGAGAGTCAAACACTTCATTGCATCACCAATATTTCCTTGTCTGTTTGAAGCATAACATAATGAAATAATCATGGACAGATTGGCCAACAGTGTAATTTAATGTGTGTTATGGCAACTGAAAATCACAACCATTGAAGTGATCTTTAAAAAGCTGCTGTCATACAACAGAGCACTTTTTGAGATGCAGTGATGAACATACTTCCTGAGATGCAAATAATATATGCCAAATTAATTCCAAAGAATACCTTTACAATTAAAAAGAAGACCGGTAAGTCTCACGTCTGTCGTCTGCAAGGTGTTAGAAAGGATTCTGAGGGATAAGATTTATGACCATCTGGAAGAGCATGGCTTGATCAAATACAGTCAACACGGCTTTGTGAGGGGTAGGTCATGCCTTACAAACCTTATCGAGTTTTTTGAGGATGTGACTAGAAAAGTTGATGAGGGTCGAGCTGTGGATGTGGTGTATATGGACTTCAGTAAGGCATTTGATAAGGTTCCCCATGGTAGGCTCATTCAGAAGGTCAGGAGGAATGGGATACAGGGGAACTTAGCTGCTTGGATACAGAATTGGCTGGCCAACAGAAGACAGCGAGTGGTCGTAGAAGGAAAATATTCTGCCTGGAAGTCAGTGGTGAGTGGAGTTCCACAGGGCTCTGTCCTTGGGCCTCTACTGTTTGTGATTTTTATTAATGACTTGGACGAGGGAATTGAAGGATGGGTCAGCAAGTTTGCAGACGACACAAAGGTCGGAGGTGTCGTTGACAGTGTAGAGGGCTGTTGTAGGCTGCAGCGGGACATTGACAGGATGCAGAGATGGGCTGAGAGGTGGCAGATGGAGTTCAACCTGGATAAATGCGAGGTGATGCATTTTGGAAGGTCGAATTTGAAAGCTGAGTACAGGATTAAGGATAGGATTCTTGGCAGCGTGGAGGAACAGAGGGATCTTGGTGTGCAGATACATAGATCCCTTAAAATGGCCACCCAAGTGGACAGGGTTGTTAAGAAAGCATATGGTGTTTTGGCTTTCATTAACAGGGGGATTGAGTTTAAGAGTCGTGAGATCTTGTTGCAGCTCTATAAAACTTTGGTTAGACCGCACTTGGAATACTGCGTCCAGTTCTGGGCGCCCTATTATAGGAAAGATGTGGATGCTTTGGAGAGGGTTCAGAGGAGGTTTACCAGGATGCTGCCTGGACTGGAGGGCTTATCTTATGAAGAGAGGTTGACTGAGCTCGGTCTCTTTTCATTGGAGAAAAGGAGGAGGAGAGGGGACCTAATTGAGGTATACAAGATAATGAGAGGCATAGATAGAGTTGATAGCCAGAGACTATTTCCCAGGGCAGAAATGGCTCGCACGAGGGGTCATAGTTTTAAGCTGGTTGGTGGAAAGTATAGAGGGGATGTCAGAGGCAGGTTCTTTACGCAGAGAGTTGTGAGAGCATGGAATGCGTTGCCAGCAGCAGTTGTGGAAGCAAGGTCATTGGGGTCATTTAAGAGACTGCTGGACATGTATATGGTCACAGAAATTTGAGGGTGCATACATGAGGATCAATGGTCGGCACAACATTGTGGGCTGAAGGGCCTGTTCTGTGCTGTACTGTTCTATGTTCTATGTTCTATGTTCTAAAAATCTCTTTACATTGCGAAGCTTGTCAGATTGCTATTAGTCAATGGAAATCGTTCAGAACAATTATTTATTCCCAGATGAAAAGGAAGTGTATACATTTCATGACAACAAAATGTGAGGCTGGATGAACACAGCAGGCTAAGCAGCATCTCAGGAGCACTTTTGTCCTCCTGAGATGCTGCTTGGCCTGCTGTGTTCATCCAGCCTCACATTTTGTTGTCTTGGATTCTCCAGCATCCGCAGTTCCCATTATCTCGTATACATTTCATTTTCACATCTTATCCAAGAGAGAAAAAAAAAAACCTTCATGAATGCATTGTCAAACAAGAAGACTCACAAAAAAACTCATTTGGCCCATTGAATAGTCCTCCATCATTTGGTGAGATCATGGTTGATCTCATTACATTTATCATGACACAGCATTTCCACCAAACCCTCCTTATAGCTAATACATTCCGATCCAAGTAACATCCTGGTAAATCTCTGTTTCTGGGCCATGCCTTGTCTTTCTAAATATTTTTTCAGTCATCTACAAATTTAGCCACAGCACATGCACCTCTTTCCTCCAAGTCATTAATAAACAAGCACAAGAGCTGTGGTTCCTTCAGCGCGACCTCATTTCTGACTGACAAGCCAACCCTGGCATCTCTGTCCATTTGTATCGGAGATAATGGGAACTGCAGATGCTTCAGAATCCAAGATAACAAAGTGTGGATCTGGATGAACACAGCAGGATGAACACACAGAAGTAGAAGGGTATCGGCACAAAACGTCAGCTTTTACGCTCCTGAGATGCTGCTTGGCCTGCTGTGCTCATCCAGCTCCACACTTTGTTATCTCTGTCCATTTGCCTGTTCTTTCTATCGGACATGAATCATTGGCTATTTCGTTCCCAACACTTATCCCCTGACAACCACCTCTCTGTGATACCCAGAGTGATGTATCTGTCAATTTCAATCGGCTCCACAAACTCATTCACTTTGTTTCATACACTCCCTGCAATTCAATACAAGATCTTCAGTCTGGCATTTACAGCCACCCTTCTTATCTGCTGCAGCTGAAGTGAGACTCCTGACCATTTCCATACTTTTTGTCCTATTACTTGCTCTGGAAACTTTGCTGAGCACTTACCAGCTTCTAACTTTTTCCACAATTTTCCATGCAACTGAGCTCACCCACTCCACACTTTTTATTTTAACGCCCTAGCCCCAGACCCAGCTCTGTATTTTGCGAGGATACTTGTCCCAATATGATTCTCGTCGAGCCTATAACACCAGAACGACTCCCTCCTTCCCCATACCGATGCCAATGTCCCATGAATTCAAACACATTTCTGCCGTGCCACCATTTGAACAATGTACATCTATAATTATGTTCACACCGTGCCAAATTGCTCAGATAATAATCCAGAGATTATTACCATTCTGGTTCTGCTTTCTCACCTCAGCACCTCGGTGCTCATCATCCCTCAGCAGAACCTCTTTCCTCTATCTTCCATATCAATGGTACCTGTGTGGACCACGATAGCTGGATTTCTACTCCTCCCACTTCAAGTTCCTTTGTAGCCGAGATGGAATATCCTGAACCTGGGCACCAGGCAGGCAACATTACTTTCGAGACTCTCGATCCTGGTCACAACGAACAGTGTTCATTCCCCTAACTATACTACCTCTGATTATAACTACATTTCACGTTTTATCCCCTCTTGAATGTCCCCCTGTACCACCGTGCTATAGTCAGTTTACTCATCTTCCATATACCCTGCACTCTCATCCACACACGAAGAAAGAATCTCAAACCTGTTAGATAAGATCAAAGGCCAAGGTTCCTTCTGCACTACATCCTTGATCCTTCCACCTGCCCTGTTCTTTGTCATTGGCCACTGACCGAGTTTCAGCTAGTTAATCTAAGGTGTGTGACTGCCTCCTGAAGCACAGCATTCCCTGGTAACTCTGCCCAACATGATTTGTTGATTGGTCAAAACTGAGATTCCAGTTCATCAACCGTAAGCTGGAGTCTGGGGCCTGACCACTCCACCGTCATGTAGGTACAAATCATCATCTGGCCTGGCATCTCCATTTCAATTACTTCGATCTTAATTTGATTTGAAAACATTCTGGTCTTTTAGTTTGTAGCCTGTAAATATTTCTCCGATTTACTTTCAATCTGAAAGCTACCGATAATAGATTCTTAAACCAGTAGCGATCACCAACCAATGAACCTGGTTCACCCTCTCGGTCCCTGATTCTGGCTTCAATTCACCCTGTCTCAAAAAAAAAATGCTTATGAACTATCAGGCAAAAAAAGCAAGCAAATGGCACCTCTTACACTCTGCACTGACTTACCGCATTGCCACCAAGTTCCCCAAAATATATATTCACTTGGTGCATTTCACTCGAGATGTGATCTCTTCTTCCAGAACGTGCAAAGCATACTGATCCATAGCAATATACTGCCTTCAAAACCTCAGCTCTTAGCTTATTACTTTTGAGTACATTCTCAATGATTTCTCCAAGTCCAAACACAACACATTTACTGGTTTTCCTCCATTAATTCTCCTCCCAAAACTTCCTCCAAAAACCCAAACAAATTAGCCAGACAGAATTTCTCTTTCATCAGGCTATGGTGATTCTGTTTGATTAGATTATGATTTTCCAAATGTCCTGCTATTATTTTCTTCATAGTTGATTGCCACACATTTCCAACAATAGATGTTAGACTGGTTCGGTTGTAGTTATCTTCTTTTTGCCTCTCTCCTTTTTAAATAGGGACGTCACATCAGCATTTTTCCAGCCCTCAGATGCTTCTCGAGAATCTGAACCTTTTTGGGAAATTACAGTCAATGCACATACCGACTCTGAAGCTCATTGTTTAGAATCTTAGAAAGTAAACCATCACGGCAAAGAGTCTAATCTGCTTTCACTCCATTAGATTGTCTACAGCTACTTCTCTCATGGTAGTGATGGTGTGGTAGTGATGTGTTTAATTCCTCCCTGTATTCTTCAGAAATAAGGGGATCCTTGAAGTATCTTCCACTGTAAAGGCTACCCTTTTCTCATTGTCGTTGTTCCTTGATTTAAAAATTAACCTGGCCATCTCAGCTGAGCATATAATTAATGGCATTACCTCTAAAACCTTCTCTGCTAAAGTGTTCAATAGATTGCTACAACCTGAAAGAAGTAATTCTTCCCCTAAATTAATAGGCAACCAATTTGAAAATGTGGCCTCTGGTCGTAAAATCTTTCACAATATTAAGGGAGTGCTGCACTGTCACTGGAGGCCCCAAACCCCACCTCTTCCTCCGGTACATTGATGACTGTATCGGCACCGCCTCTAGCTCCCCAGAGGAGTTCAAACAGTTCATCCACTTCACCAACACCTTCCACCCCAACCTTCAGTTCACATCCCTCACCTTCCTGGACCTCTCAGTCTCCATCTCAGGCAACCAGCTTGTAACTGATGTCCATTTCAAGCCCACCGACTCCCACAGGTACCTAGAATACACCTCCTCCCACCCACCATCCTTCAAAAATTCCATCCCCTATTCCCAAATCCTCCGCCTCCGCCGCTTCTGCTCCCACGATAAGACATTCCACTCCCGCACATCCCAGATGTCCAAGTTCTTCAAGGACCGCAACTTGCCCCCAACAGTGATCGAGAACGCCCTTGACCGCATCTCCCTTATTTCCCGCAACACATCCCTCACACCCCGCCCCCGCCACAACCGCCCCAAGAGGATCCCCCTCGTTCTCACACACCACCCGACCAACCTCCAGACACAACGCATCATCCTCTGACACTTCCGCCATCTACAATCCGACCCCACCACCCAACACATTTTTCCATCCCCACCCCTGTCTGCTTTCCGGAGAGACCACTCTCTCCGTGACTCCCTTGTTCGCTCCACACTGCCCTCCAACCCCACCACACCCGACACTTTCCCCTGCAACCGCAGGAAATGCTACACTTGCCCCCACACCACCTCCCTCACCCCAATCCCAGGCCCCAAGATGACATTCCACATTAAGCAGAGGTTCATCTGCACATCTGCCAATGTGGTATACTGCTTCCACTGTACCCGGCGTGGTTTCCTCTACATTGGGGAAACCAAGCGGAGGCTTGGGGACCGCTTTGCAGAACACCTCCGCTCAGTTCGCAACAAACAACTGCACCTGCCAGTCGCAAACCATTTCCACTCCCCCTCCCATTCTTTAGATGACATGGCCATCATGGGCCTCCTGCAGTGCCACAATGATGCCACCCAAAGGTTGCAGGAACAGCAACTCATCTTCCGCCTGGGAACCCTGCAGCATAATGGTATCAACGTGGACTTCACCAGTTTCAAAATCTCTCCCACCGCATCCGTAAACCAGCCCAATTCGTCCCCTCCCCCCACTGCACCACACAACCAGCCCAGCTCTTCCCCTGCACCCACTGCATCCCAAAACCAGTCCAACCTGTCTCTGCCTCCCTAACCTCTTCTTCCTCTCACCCATCCCTTCCTCCCAGCCCTAACCGCACCCCCATCTACCTCCTAACCTCATCCCACCTCCTTGACCTGTCCATCTTCCCTGGACTGACCTATCCCCTCCCTACCTCCCCACCGATACTCTCTCCACCTATCTTCTTTTCTCTCCATCTTCAGTCCGCCTCCCCCTCTCTCCCTATTTATTCCAGAACCCTCACCCCATCCCCCTCTCTGATGAAGGGTCTAGGCCCAAAACGTCAGCTTTTGTGCTCCTGAGATGCTGCTTGGCCTGCTGTGTTCATCCAGCCTCACATTTTGTCATCTTGGATTCTCCAGCATCTGCAGTTCCCATTATCTATGGTGATTCTGTTTGATTAGATTCTGATTTTCCAAATGTCCTGCTATTATTTTCTTCATAGTTGATTGCCACATATTTCCAACAATAGATGTTACGTTGTTTCGGTTGTAGTTATCTTCTTTTTGCCTCTCTCCTTTTTAAATAGTTATCTCTCATCGGCAGTTATCCAGCCCTCAGATGCTTCTCTAGAATCTAAGCCTTTTTGGGAAATTACAATCAATGCATACACCGACTCTGAAGCTCATTGTTGAGAATCTTAGAAAGTAAACCATCACGGCAAAGAGTCTAATCTGCTTTCACTCCATTAGATTGTCTAGTGCGACTTCTCTCATGGTAGTGATGGTGTGGTAGTGATGTGTTTAATTCCTCCCTGTATTCTTTAGTAATAAGGGGATCCTTGAAGTATCTTCCACTGCAAAGACTACCCTTTTCTCATTATCACTGGTAATGGGAAGCTCAGATGCTGGACAATCCAAGATAACCAAGTGTGAAGCTGGATGAACACAGCAGACCAAGCAGCATCTCAGGAGCACAAAAGCTGACGTTTCAGGCCCAGACCCTTTTCTCATTATCATTGTTTCTTGATTTAAAAATTAACCTGGCCGTTACAGCCTAGCATATGATTCATGGCATTACCTCGAAAATCTTCTTGGCTAAAGTGTTCAATAGAGTGCTACAACCTGAAAGAAGTAATTCTTCACTGAATTAATAGGCAACCAATTTGAAAATATGGCCTCTGGTCGTAAAATCTTTCACAAATGGGAGTAATCTCTACGGATATACACTATCAAGCCTCTTTAGAATCTTACAAGTTGAAAAAATAAGATTTTTTCAATCTTATAAACGCCAATGAACGTAGTCCCACCCTGCCCAACATTCATAAGCATAGCAATCCCCTACGCCATTTCCGAAATCAACCCAGTCAACATGAGGTGTATGGCCTCCGCAGCATTCGCTCTGTGGCCGTACATGACTTGTCAGTTACCATCCTGCTGCTACAACTCTACTTCTATTTACAATGCAGTCCTCTGTCCATCCGAACATACTACCCTTGAACACATGGGCTCATTTCATTTGAGACACCTTATGAGCTGTACCTTATCAAATGCTTTGTTGAAATCTCAATGTACGACATCAACTGGTGGTCCTTCATCAGTAATGTTTGTTTCCTTCTCAAAGCACTGTAGCAAGTTTGTCACGTATTATTTCCCCTTTATAAAAGGATGTTAACTCTGTAGGATGTTATGGCACACTCAGTACCCTGTTATTTCATCTTTCATTGCCGGCATGAACATCTACCCAGGTTGACCTAAATTGGCAATACTGGCTTGCTATTTTGTCGAAGTATCTTTGCAATAATGGTGTTATGTTCACAATCTTTCAATCCTCTGAGAATTTTCCACAATCTAAGGATTCTTGGAACATTATCATCAGTGCCTCCATTGTATCTGTAGCTGCATTGTTCAACATGAGAGGATACAACTCATCATACCCCTTGGATATTTTCTCTACTGACTGGAGTCATGTTTGGAATTCTGTGCAGTGACATTCACTTTTAACAGTTTGCTAAATGCTACCAGGAACAGAAATTGTGATCCAGCTGCAACTAAACTAAAGCTTTCAGCACGGAAGGAAGTCTTTCAATTCATGATGAACCGAATAACTCCTGAAAAGGGCAATACAATTTGCCTCAGTCCATAAATCTTCTTCCTCCAACATCCTGAGATGCATCATCTGTATTTCAACAAATTTACCACAGATTCTGTTTCAATCATCCTTTCAGCAATACGCATGACAACAGTTCGGCATTCTTAGTCCCCCTGTAGCCTCCGTTGCACACGTGCATTGTTAGATGATTATTTATTTGTGTGCCTGCTTTTTTGCTCGAATGGAGAAAGGTAAATTTCTGTTCATTTGTCATCAGAGCTATTGCCTCCTCACTCTCATCTTCCTTGTTTTATCCTGTGCTGGAATATTTAATTTGTTGACATATCTGAAATATGTGGTTGAATGGATTGGGTTTTGTAACATTGCATTCCCCATAGACCATCTGCCGATACTGTTGCTTGTTCTAACAGTTATTATCTTGCAGAGTGGAAAATGCAGTTTGAAAGCAATGGAACATTATCGATGAAGAAGTTGATGCATAAATTGCTGCGATCTTCTAAACTACAAACTCACCTTCAATTCTTTCTCGGTCAGAGAATTGTGCTGGCGCAAATGAATCGTGTTCTCAATGGGACTTCCAAAACCATGGAATTGAATTTGCATATTGATTTCTTCTTCCCTCTTCAGAAATGCAAAGTAGTATCGTGATGAAGCTTCCAAGGCGATGATTGTGTCCTTCAATGAACGGAAAAGTGACTTTTAGATTCACGGAAATATTTCACTACTTCTATAGACATGAAAGGCAAACCTTCTCCCTGCATATGACCCAGTCTCATTTTATCGTATCTTTCTGATTTTACATGCCACGGGATAATCATTGCAGTGTAACAGAAATGTTGATCATGGAAATTTATCACTGTTTTCATAAATAATGGCAAATTTTCAACATCTTGCAATTGTATGAAGGCTCAGTCTCATAACACCTCGCCTGCTGCACAAAGACATTCTTACACTGCTTTGAATGTTAGGGCTGAAACAAAACACAATCATGACACAAATGCATCAACACCCCACCTTCAACAGGATCTGATATCCTTGCCAGGCACTGGAGGGGTTGCGGAGACTGGTGAGTGGATAAAGTTGTTTCTCTGTTCAAGCAGGAAAACGGGGACTTTCCAGGAAACTACAGACTGATGAGTGTCTCATGTCTCAAAGGTATGGGCTAATAAGGGACAGCCAGCATGGCATTATGCGGGGCAGGTTATGTCTTACCAAGTCAGTTGAAGTTTTCACGGAGGTGACAAGGGTGATCAATTTGGGGAGAAAAGTTGATAACATATACATGGATTTTACGAAGGTTTTCAACAAGGTCCCTCATGGTATGCTCATCCAGAAGATTAAGATCCATGAGATCCGTGGTGACTTGGCCTGCCCATGTAAGGCAGACAGTAGCGGTGGAAGGCTAACAAAGAGAACACAGTATAGGGCTGGAGGAACACAGCAGGCCAGGCAGCATCAACAATGTCAGCTTTCCTGTTCCTCTGATGCTGCCTGACCTGCTGCGTTCCTCCAACTCCACACTTGGTTATCTCTGATTCCAGCATCTACAGTTCTTGCCGTCTCAGTGGTGGAAAGCTGTTTTTCTGGCTGCAGCTCAGTGACGAGTGGTGTTCCGCATCGATGTGACTTCTGCTGTTTGTGATATATGTAAATGACTTGGTTGCAAATGTAGACGCGGGATTACTAAGTTTGCAGATGATATAAGGACCAGTGGACTTGTGGACAGCATGGAAGGTTGTCAAAGGACACAGCAAGATACAGACCAATTGCAAACACGAGCAGAGAAATGGCCAATGGAATTTAATCTGGGCAGGCATGAGGTGTTGCATTTTAGGAGACCAAGTGTTAAGGAAAGGGATACACAGTTAATGGCAGGACCCCAAACAGCAGTGATGTCCAGAGGGATCTTGGGGTCCTAGACCATAACTCCCTGACAGTAGCCACACAAGTAGATAGGGTGGTCAAGAAGGCATATCGCATGCTTGCCTTTATTCATAGGGGAACTCAGTGCAAGAGTCAGGATGTCACATTGCAGCTTTACAAGACTTTGGTGAGACCACACAGAGTATTGCATTCAATTCTGGCCGCCACATTACACTAAGGACGTGCAGGCTTTGGACAGGGTGCAGAAGAGATTTACCAGCATGCTGACTGGAATAGAGGGGATGAACGAGAGGGAGAAGCTGGAAAAACTCTTCGTTTTCTCTGGAGCAGTAGAAGCTGAGGGCAGGCTTGATAGAAGTCTATAAAATTAGGAGTTACATAAATACAGCTAACGGTCAGAAAATTTCTCCCCCGGAGTTGAAGTGTCCACTATTAGGGGGCATGCATTTAAGCTGAGAGGGGGGAAGTTCAAAAGAGATGTGAGGGGCAAATACTTCACACTGAGCATGTTAAAAGTGTGGAATACATTGCCCGGGGTGGTAGTGGATGCAGATACGATGAAAGCATTTAAAAGGGACTTTTAGTTCAGTGCACGAATCTGCAAGGAATGGAGGGCTATGGATCAAGGACAGGCAGAAGGGATTATTTCATTTGTTGTCATGTTTGGCCCAACATGGTGGGCCAAAGGGCACATTCCTGTTGCTGTCGTGTTCCAAGTTTTATGCTCACCTGTGTCATGATTGCAAAAAGTAGGATTGGGAAGAATTTTTGAGAAGCGTTTGTGAACATCATTTCATGTAAGGACAAATGGGATAAGGATTAGGTGACACAGCACAATCAGATCTTGGAGCCCATGATGAATCATAGGGACCTCACAAGCACCAATGATCAGAGGGATCTCAGGATCTTGATGTGCATGCCTGTTGATCCCCCAACGTAATGGACCAGGTCGTTGAAGTGGTTTGGAAGGCAGATTGGATACTTGTCTTTATTAGACTTAATGTTAAGTGGTAGAGTTTCAGAATAGGCAGGGTATGTACAACACTGTTGGGCCGAACCAACATTAAGTCAACGATGAGAAAATACAGTGAGACTTGGACAACGATCAGGCTTGGCCTGATAAAGGATAAGTTACATTTGCACCATACAAGTGCTAAGCAGCAATCAGCTCCAACAAGAGAGAATATGACCATATCAAAAAAATTCCATGTCCTTACCCTCACATCATCGTTACATTTATTTTTTTTTTAAATGTGCAAGTGCTGTCCAAGCCATGCAAGGCTACGGGCCAGGTGTTGGAAATGAGGTCAGAACAATTCAGTGCTTGTTCTTGACTGTCACAGAATCTGTCAGCTTAAGAATGTATTTCTCCTGTATTGTAGACTACTGAGGTGCTTAGCTATCCACTAAACCAAGGTTAACACTGATCTAAAACTAAACTGGGTCAGTTATATAATCAGCAGTAGCCAGGTCCATAGTGCAAACCACCCTGCTGTGGGACAGAGTAAGGCAAATCCAAGTGAGCGAGTGTGGTTGGAGACTCATTCGTTGGGGGCATAGATTCTGTCGCCACATTTGAGACACCAGGGCCACGTGTTGCTTCGCCTGGTGCAAGGTCAAGGACATCTCTGATTGGTTGCAACAAATTCTTAAAGGGGAGGGTGAGCAGCCAGAGGCCACGGTGCACGTTGGTACCAATGACATAGGCAGAAAGAGGGATGACATCCTGCGGACTATGTACAAGGAGTTAGCAAAGAGGCTGAAAGGCAGGACCGAGAGGGTAATAATTTATGGGTTGCCATGAGTGCCACATGTTAGTGAGCTAAGTCATAGAAAGATAGGTGAGATGAATGCATGGTTAAGGAGCTGGCACAGGGGGCAGGGTTTCCGGTTCATGGATAATTGGGACCGTTTCTGAGCAAGGGGTGACCTGTCTAAGAGGGATGGGAGGCAAGACGCTGTGAGCGGGTCAGGACAGAGGGGACAAGTCGTTGTGAGCGGCTCACGACGGAGGGAACAAGTGCCTGTGAGCAGGTCAGGAAGGAGGGGCAAGTCGCTGTGAGCAGGTCAGGGCTGCGAGGGCACGTCCCTGTCAGCGGGACAGGACTGCGGGGTAAATTGCTGTGAGCGGATCAGGGCTGTGGGGCCAGTCCCTGTGAGCGGGTCAGGGCTGCGTGTGACAAATCGCTGTGAGCGGGTCAGGGCTGCGGGGATCAGTCCTGATGAGCAGGTCAGGACTGAGGGAGCAAGTCGCTGTGAGCGTGACTGGACTGCATGGGGCAAACCGCTGTGAGCGGGACAGGAGTGCGGGGGCAAACCGCTGTGAGCGGGACAGGAGTGCGGGGGCAAACCGCTGTGAGCGGGACAGGGCTGGGCGGGCAAACCGCTGTCAGCGGGACAGGGCTGCGGGGGCAAGTCCCTGTCAGCGGGACAGGGCTGCGGGGGAAAATCGCTGTGAGCGGCTCAGGGCTGCGGGGGCCAGTCACTGTCAGCGGGGCAGGGCAGCGGGGGCCAGTCCCTGTCAGCGGGACAGGGCAGCGGGGGCCAGTCCCTGTCAGCGGGACAGGGCAGCGGGGGCCAGTCCCTGTCAGCGGGACAGGGCAGCGGGGGCCAGTCCCTGTCAGCGGGACAGGGCAGCGGGGGCCAGTCCCTGTCAGCGGGACAGGGCAGCGGGGGCCAGTCCCTGTCAGCGGGACAGGGCAGCGGGGGCCAGTCCCTGTCAGCGGGACAGGGCAGCGGGGGCCAGTCCCTGTCAGCGGGACAGGGCAGCGGGGGCCAGTCCCTGTCAGCGGGACAGGGCAGCGGGGGCCAGTCCCTGACAGCGGGACAGGGCAGCGGGGGCCAGTCCCTGACAGCGGGACAGGGCAGCGGGGGCCAGTCCCTGACAGCGGGACAGGGCAGCGGGGGCCAGTCCCTGTCAGCGGGACAGGGCAGCGGGGGCCAGTCCCTGTCAGCGGGACAGGGCAGCGGGGGCCAGTCCCTGTCAGCGGGACAGGGCAGCGGGGGCCAGTCCCTGTCAGCGGGACAGGGCAGCGGGGGCCAGTCCCTGTCAGCGGGACAGGGCAGCGGGGGCCAGTCCCTGTCAGCGGGACAGGGCAGCGGGGGCCAGTCCCTGTCAGCGGGACAGGGCAGCGGGGGCCAGTCCCTGTCAGCGGGACAGGGCAGCGGGGGCCAGTCCCTGTCAGCGGGACAGGGCAGCGGGGGCCAGTCCCTGTCAGCGGGACAGGGCAGCGGGGGCCAGTCCCTGTCAGCGGGACAGGGCAGCGGGGGCCAGTCCCTGTCAGCGGGACAGGGCAGCGGGGGCCAGTCCCTGTCAGCGGGACAGGGCAGCGGGGGCCAGTCCCTGTCAGCGGGACAGGGCAGCGGGGGCCAGTCCCTGTCAGCGGGACAGGGCAGCGGGGGCCAGTCCCTGTCAGCGGGACAGGGCAGCGGGGGCCAGTCCCTGTCAGCGGGACAGGGCAGCGGGGGCCAGTCCCTGTCAGCGGGACAGGGCAGCGGGGGCCAGTCCCTGTCAGCGGGACAGGGCAGCGGGGGCCAGTCCCTGTCAGCGGGACAGGGCAGCGGGGGCCAGTCCCTGTCAGCGGGACAGGGCAGCGGGGGCCAGTCCCTGTCAGCGGGACAGGGCTGCGGGGGCCAGTCCCTGTCAGCGGGACAGGGCAGCGGGGGCCAGTCCCTGTCAGCGGGACAGGGCTGCGGGGGCCAGTCCCTGTCAGCGGGACAGGGCTGCGGGGGCCAGTCCCTGTCAGCGGGACAGGGCTGCGGGGGCCAGTCCCTGTCAGCGGGACAGGGCTGCGGGGGCCAGTCCCTGTCAGCGGGACAGGGCTGCGGGGGCCAGTCCCTGTCAGCGGGACAGGGCTGCGGGGGCCAGTCCCTGTCAGCGGGACAGGGCTGCGGGGGCCAGTCCCTGTCAGCGGGACAGGGCTGCGGGGGCCAGTCCCTGTCAGCGGGACAGGGCTGCGGGGGCCAGTCCCTGTCAGCGGGACAGGGCTGCGGGGGCCAGTCCCTGTCAGCGGGACAGGGCTGCGGGGGCCAGTCCCTGTCAGCGGGACAGGGCTGCGGGGGCCAGTCCCTGTCAGCGGGACAGGGCTGCGGGGGCCAGTCCCTGTCAGCGGGACAGGGCTGCGGGGGCCAGTCCCTGTCAGCGGGACAGGGCTGCGGGGGCCAGTCCCTGTCAGCGGGACAGGGCTGCGGGGGCCAGTCCCTGTCAGCGGGACAGGGCTGCGGGGGCCAGTCCCTGTCAGCGGGACAGGGCTGCGGGGGCCAGTCCCTGTCAGCGGGACAGGGCTGCGGGGGCCAGTCCCTGTCAGCGGGACAGGGCTGCGGGGGCCAGTCCCTGTCAGCGGGACAGGGCTGCGGGGGCCAGTCCCTGTCAGCGGGACAGGGCTGCGGGGGCCAGTCCCTGTCAGCGGGACAGGGCTGCGGGGGCCAGTCCCTGTCAGCGGGACAGGGCTGCGGGGGCCAGTCCCTGTCAGCGGGACAGGGCTGCGGGGGCCAGTCCCTGTCAGCGGGACAGGGCTGCGGGGGCCAGTCCCTGTCAGCGGGACAGGGCTGCGGGGGCCAGTCCCTGTCAGCGGGACAGGGCTGCGGGGGCCAGTCCCTGTCAGCGGGACAGGGCTGCGGGGGCCAGTCCCTGTCAGCGGGACAGGGCTGCGGGGGCCAGTCCCTGTCAGCGGGACAGGGCTGCGGGGGCCAGTCCCTGTCAGCGGGACAGGGCTGCGGGGGCCAGTCCCTAGTGAGCGGGTCAGGGCTGCGGAGGGGGCATTGTCGCAGTGAACGGGTCAGGGCTGCGGGGCGCAGTGTCGCAGTGAGGGGGTCAGGGCTGCGGGGGCCAGTCGCTCTGAGCGGGTCAGGGCTGCCGGTGCCCAGCCCTCTGAGCGGGTCAGGACTGCGGGCGCCAGTGCCTCTGAGCGGGTCAGGTCTGCGGGGGGCAGGTCGCAGTGAGCGGGTCAGGTCTGCTGGGGGCAGGTCGCAGTGAGCGGGTCAGGGCTGCGGCGGGCCAGTCCCTGAGAGCGGGTCAGGGTGCGGGGGGCAAGTGGCAGTGAGCGGGTCAGGGCTGCGGCGACCTTTCCCTGTGAGCGGGTCAGGGCTGCGGGGGGAAAGTCGCAGTGAGCGGGTCTTGGGTGCGGGGGGCAATGTCGCAGTGAGCGGGTCAGGGCTGCGGGGGCCAGTCCATGTGAGCGGGTCTGGGCGGCGGGGGGCAAGTCCCTGTCAGCGGGTCAGGGCTGCGGGGGGCAAGTCGCAGTGAGCGGGACAGGGCTGCGGGGGGCAAGTCGCAGTGAGCGGGTCAGGGCTGCGGGGGGCAGGTCGCAGTGAGCGGGTCAGGTCTGCGGGGGGCAAGTCCCTGTCAGCGGGTCAGGGCTGCGGGGGGCAAGTCGCAGTGAGCGGGACAGGGCTGCGGGGGGCAAGTCGCAGTGAGCGGGACAGGGCTGCGGGGGCCAGTCCCTGTCAGCGGGACAGGGCTGCGGGGGCCAGTCCCTGTCAGCGGGACAGGGCTGCGGGGGCCTGTCCCTGTCAGCGGGACAGGGCTGCGGGGGCCTGTCCCTGTCAGCGGGACAGGGCTGCGGGGGCCAGTCCCTGTCAGCGGGACAGGGCTGCGGGGGCCAGTCCCTGTCAGCGGGACAGGGCTGCGGGGGCCAGTCCCTGTCAGCGGGACAGGGCTGCGGGGGCCAGTCCCTGTCAGCGGGACAGGGCTGCGGGGGCCAGTCCCTGTCAGCGGGACAGGGCTGCGGGGGCCAGTCCCTGTCAGCGGGACAGGGCTGCGGGGGCCAGTCCCTGTCAGCGGGACAGGGCTGCGGGGGCCAGTCCCTGTCAGCGGGACAGGGCTGCGGGGGCCAGTCCCTGTCAGCGGGACAGGGCTGCGGGGGCCAGTCCCTGTCAGCGGGACAGGGCTGCGGGGGCCAGTCCCTGTCAGCGGGACAGGGCTGCGGGGGCCAGTCCCTGTCAGCGGGACAGGGTTGCGGGGGGCAAGTCGCAGTCAGCGGGACAGGGCTGCGGGGGGCAAGTCGCAGTGAGCAGGTCGGGACTGCAGGGGGCAAGTCGCAGTGAGCGGGTCAGGGCTGCAGGGGGCAAGTCGCAGTGAGCGTGTCAGGGCTGCGTGGGGCAAGTCCCTCTGAGCGGGTCAGGGCAGCGGGGGCCAGTCCCGCTGAGCGGGTCAGGGCTGCGGATACCCAGTGCCTCTGTGCGGGTCAGGGCTGCGGGGGCCAGTCCATCTGTGCGGGTCAAGGCGGCAGTCCCTCTGAGCGGGTCAGGGCTGCGGCAGCCAGTCCCTCTGAGCGGGTCAGGGCTGCGGGGGCATGTCCCTCTGAGCGGGTCAGGGCTGCGGGGGCCAGTCCCTCTGAGCGGGTCAAGGCGGCAGTCCCTCTGAGCGGGTCAGGGCAGCGGGGACCAGTCCATCTCAGCGGGTCAGGGCTGCGGCGGCCAGTCCCTCTGAGCGGGTCAGGGCTGGTGGGGCATGTCCCTGTCAGCGGGACGGGACTGCGGGGGGGCAAGTCCTTGTCAGCGGGACACGACTGCGGGGGGCAAGTCGCAGTGAGCGGGTCAGGACTCCAGGGGGCAAGTCGCAGTGAGCGGGTCAGGTCTGCGGGGGGCAGGTCGCAGTGAGCGGGTCAGGGCTGCGGGGGCCAGTCCCTGTGAGCGGGTTAGGGCTGCGGGGTGCAGGTCTCAGTGAGCGGGTAAGGTCTGCTGGGGGCAGGTCGCAGTGAGCGAGTCAGGTCTGCGGGGGGCAGGTCGCAGTGAGCGGGTCAGGGCTGCGGGTGCAAGTCCCTGTCAGCGGGTCAGGTCTGCGGGGGGCAAGTCGCAGTGAGCGTGTCAGGGCTGCGGGGGCAAGTCCCTCTGAGCGTGTCAGGGCTGCGGGGGCAAGTCCCTCTGAGCGGGTCAGGGCAGCGGGGGCCAGTCCCTCTGAGCGGGTCAGGGCTGCGGGGGCCAATCGCTCTGAGCGGGTCAGGGCTGCGGGTACCCAGTGCCTCTGTGCGGGTCAGGGCTGCGGGGGCCAGTCCCTCTGTGCGGGTCAAGGCGGCAGTCCCTCTGAGCGGGTCAGGGCTGCGGGGGGCAAGTCGCAGTGAGCGGGTCAGGGCTGCGGGGGGGCCAGTCCCTGTGAGCGGGTCAGGGCTGCGGAGGGGGCATTGTCGCAGTGAACGGGTCAGGGCTGCGGGGCGCAGTGTCGCAGTGAGGGGGTCAGGGCTGCGGGGGCCAGTCGCTCTGAGCGGGTCAGGGCTGCCGGTGCCCAGCCCGCTGAGCGGGTCAGGACTGCGGGCGCCAGTGCCTCTGAGCGGGTCAGGGCTGCGGGCGCCAGGCGCCAGTCCCTCTGAGCGGGTCAGGGCTGCGGGCGCCAGGCGCCAGTCCCTCTGAGCGGGTCAGGGCTGCGGGCGCCAGGCGCCAGTCCCTCTGAGCGGGTCAGGGCTGCGGGCGCCAGGCGCCAGTCCCTCTGAGCGGGTCAGGGCTGCGGGCGCCAGGCGCCAGTGCCTCTGTGCGGGTCAGGGCTCCGGGGACCAGTCCCTCTGAGCGGGTCAGGGCTCCGGGGACCAGTCCATCTCAGCGGGTCAGGGCTGCGGCGGTCAGTCCCTCTCAGTGGGTCAGGGCTGGTGGGGAATGTCCCTGTCAGCGGGACGGGACTGCGGGGGGGCAAGTCCATGTCAGCGGGACACGACTGCGGGGGGCAAGTCGCAGTGAGCGGGTCAGGACTGCAGGGGGCAAGTCGCAGTGATAGGGTCAGGGCTGCGGGTGCCAGTCCCTGTGAGCGGGTTAGGGCTGCTGGGGGCAGGTCGCAGTGAGCGGGTCAGGGCTGCGGGGGAGCAAGTCGCAGTAAGCGGGTCAGGGCTGCGGAGGGGGCATTGTCGCAGTGAACGGGTCAGGGCTGCGGGGCGCAGTGTCGCAGTGAGGGGGTCAGGACTGCGGGCGCCAGTGCCTCTGAGCGGGTCAGGGCTGCTGGGGGCAGGTCGCAGTGAGCGAGTCAGGTCTGCGGGGGGCAGGTCGCAGTGAGCGGGTCAGGGCTGCGGGGGCAAGTCCCTGTCAGCGGGACACGACTGCGGGGGGCAAGTTGCAGTGAGCGGGTCAGGACTGCAGGGGGCCAGTCCCTGTGAGCGGGTCAGGGCTGCGGAGGGGGCATTGTCGCAGTGAACGGGTCAGGGCTGCGGGGCGCAGTGTCGCAGTGAGGGGGTCAGGGCTGCGGGGGCCAGTCCCTCTGAGCGGGTCAGGGCTGCGGGCGCCAGGCGCCAGTCCCTCTGAGCGGGTCAGGGCTGCGGGCGCCAGGCGCCAGTGCCTCTGTGCGGGTCAGGGCTCCGGGGGCCAGTCCCTCTGAGCGGGTCAGGGCTCCGGGGACCAGTCCATCTCAGCGGGTCAGGGCTGCGGCGGTCAGTCCCTCTCAGTGGGTCAGGGCTGGTGGGGAATGTCCCTGTCAGCGGGACGGGACTGCGGGGGGGCAAGTCCATGTCAGCGGGACACGACTGCGGGGGGCAAGTCGCAGTGAGCGGGTCAGGACTGCAGGGGGCAAGTCGCAGTGATAGGGTCAGGGCTGCGGGGGCCAGTCCCTGTGAGCGGGTTAGGGCTGCTGGGGGCAGGTCGCAGTGAGCGGGTCAGGGCTGCGGGGGAGCAAGTCGCAGTGAGCGGGTCAGGGCTGCGGAGGGGGCATTGTCGCAGTGAGCGGGTCAGGGCTGCTGGGGGCAGGTCGCAGTGAGCGAGTCAGGTCTGCGGGGGGCAGGTCGCAGTGAGCGGGTCAGGGCTGCGGGGGCAAGTCCCTGTCAGCGGGACACGACTGCGGGGGGCAAGTTGCAGTGAGCGGGTCAGGACTGCAGGGGGCCAGTCCCTGTGAGCGGGTCAGGGCTGCGGGGGGCAGGTCGCAGTAAGCGGGTCAGGGCTGCGGAGGGGGCATTGTCGCAGTGAACGGGTCAGGGCTGCGGGGCGCAGTGTCGCAGTGAGGGGGTCAGGGCTGCGGGGGCCAGTCCCTCTGAGCGGGTCAGGGCGGCGGGGGCCAGTCCCTCTCAGCAGGTCAGGGCTGCGGGGGCCAGTCGCTCTGAGCGGGTCAGGGCGGCGGGGGCCAGTCCCTCTGAGCGGGTCAGGGCGGCGGGGGCCAGTCCCTCTGAGGGGGTCAGGGCGGCGGGGGCCAGTCCATCTCAGCGGGTCAGGGCTGCGGCGGCCAGTCCCTCTGAGCGGGTCAGACCTGCGGGGGCAAGTTCCTGTCAGCGGGACAGGACTGCCGGGGGGAAAGTCGCAGTGAGTGGGTCAGAGCTGCGGGGGCCAGTCCCTGCGAGCGGGACAGGACTGCGGGCGGCAAGTCCCTGTCAGCGGGACAGGACTGCGGGGGGCAAGTCGCAGTGAGCGGGTCGGGACTGCAGGGGGCAAGTCGCAGTGAGCGGGTCAGGGCTGCAGGGGGCAAGTCGCAGTGAGCGGGTCAGGTCTGCAGGGGGCAAGTCGCAGTGAGCGGGTCAGGGCTGCAGGGGGCAAGTCGCAGTGAGCGGGTCAGGGCTGCAGGGGGCAAGTCGCAGTGAGCGGGTCAGGTCTGCGGGGGGCAGGTCGCAGTGAGCGGGTCAGGGCTGCGGGGGGCAAGTCGCAGTGAGCGGGTCAGGGCTGCGGGGGGCAAGTCGCAGTGAGCGTGTCAGGGCTGCGGGGGGCAAGTCCCTCTGAGCGGGTCAGGGCAGCGGGGGCCAGTCCCTCTGAGCGGGTCAGGGCTGCGGATACCCAGTGCCTCTGTGCGGGTCAGGGCTGCGGGGGCCAGTCCCTCTGAGCGGGTCAGGGCTCCGGGGACCAGTCCATCTCAGCGGGTCAGGGCTGCGGCGGTCAGTCCCTCTCAGTGGGTCAGGGCTGGTGGGGAATGTCCCTGTCAGCGGGACGGGACTGCGGGGGGGCAAGTCCATGTCAGCGGGACACGACTGCGGGGGGCAAGTCGCAGTGAGCGGGTCAGGACTGCAGGGGGCAAGTCGCAGTGATAGGGTCAGGGCTGCGGGGGCCAGTCCCTGTGAGCGGGTTAGGGCTGCTGGGGGCAGGTCGCAGTGAGCGGGTCAGGGCTGCGGGGGAGCAAGTCGCAGTGAGCGGGTCAGGGCTGCGGAGGGGGCATTGTCGCAGTGAGCGGGTCAGGGCTGCTGGGGGCAGGTCGCAGTGAGCGAGTCAGGTCTGCGGGGGGCAGGTCGCAGTGAGCGGGTCAGGGCTGCGGGGGCAAGTCCCTGTCAGCGGGACACGACTGCGGGGGGCAAGTTGCAGTGAGCGGGTCAGGACTGCAGGGGGCCAGTCCCTGTGAGCGGGTCAGGGCTGCGGGGGGCAGGTCGCAGTAAGCGGGTCAGGGCTGCGGAGGGGGCATTGTCGCAGTGAACGGGTCAGGGCTGCGGGGCGCAGTGTCGCAGTGAGGGGGTCAGGGCTGCGGGGGCCAGTCCCTCTGAGCGGGTCAGGGCGGCGGGGGCCAGTCCCTCTCAGCAGGTCAGGGCTGCGGGGGCCAGTCGCTCTGAGCGGGTCAGGGCGGCGGGGGCCAGTCCCTCTGAGCGGGTCAGGGCGGCGGGGGCCAGTCCCTCTGAGGGGGTCAGGGCGGCGGGGGCCAGTCCATCTCAGCGGGTCAGGGCTGCGGCGGCCAGTCCCTCTGAGCGGGTCAGACCTGCGGGGGCAAGTTCCTGTCAGCGGGACAGGACTGCCGGGGGGAAAGTCGCAGTGAGTGGGTCAGAGCTGCGGGGGCCAGTCCCTGCGAGCGGGACAGGACTGCGGGCGGCAAGTCCCTGTCAGCGGGACAGGACTGCGGGGGGCAAGTCGCAGTGAGCGGGTCGGGACTGCAGGGGGCAAGTCGCAGTGAGCGGGTCAGGGCTGCAGGGGGCAAGTCGCAGTGAGCGGGTCAGGTCTGCAGGGGGCAAGTCGCAGTGAGCGGGTCAGGGCTGCAGGGGGCAAGTCGCAGTGAGCGGGTCAGGGCTGCAGGGGGCAAGTCGCAGTGAGCGGGTCAGGTCTGCGGGGGGCAGGTCGCAGTGAGCGGGTCAGGGCTGCGGGGGGCAAGTCGCAGTGAGCGGGTCAGGGCTGCGGGGGGCAAGTCGCAGTGAGCGTGTCAGGGCTGCGGGGGGCAAGTCCCTCTGAGCGGGTCAGGGCAGCGGGGGCCAGTCCCTCTGAGCGGGTCAGGGCTGCGGATACCCAGTGCCTCTGTGCGGGTCAGGGCTGCGGGGGCCAGTCCCTCTGTGCGGGTCAAGGCGGCAGTCCCTCTGAGCGGGTCAGGGCTGCGGGGGCATGTCCCTGTCAGCAGGACATGACTGCGGGGGGCAAGTCGCAGTGAGCGGGTCAGGACTGCGGGGGGGCAAGTCGCAGTAAGCGGGTCAGGGCTGCGGAGGTGACATTGTCGCAGTGAACGGGTCAGGGCTGCGGGGCGCAGTATCGCAGTGAGGGGATCAGGGCTGCGGGGGCCAGTCGCTCTGAGCGGGTCATGGCTGCCGGTGCCCAGCCCGCTGAGCGGGTCAGGACTGCGGGCGCCAGTGCCTCTGAGCGGGTCAGGGCTGCGGGCGCCAGGCGCCAGTCCCTCTGAGCGGGTCAGGGCTGCGGGCGCCAGGCGCCAGTGCCTCTGTGCGGGTCAGGGCTGCGGGGGCCAGTCGCTCTGAGCGGGTCATGGCTGCCGGTGCCCAGCCCGCTGAGCGGGTCAGGGCTGCGGGGGCCAGTCCCTCTGAGCGGGTCAGGGCTGCGGGGGCCAGTCCCTCTGAGCGGGTCAAGGCGGCAGTCCCTCTGAGCGGGTCAGGGCTCCGGGGACCAGTCCATCTCAGCGGGTCAGGGCTGCGGCGGCCAGTCCCTCTGAGTGGGTCAGGGCTGGTGGGGAATGTCCCTGTCAGCGGGACGGGACTGCGGGGGGGCAAGTCCCTGTCAGTGGGACAGGACTGCGGGGGGCAAGTCGCAGTGAGCGGGTCGGGACTGCAGGGGGCAAGTCGCAGTGAGCGGGTCAGGGCTGCAGGGGGCAAGTCGCAGTGAGCGGGTCAGGGCTGCGGGGGGCAAGTCGCAGTGAGCGTGTCAGGGCTGCGGGGGGCAAGTCCCTGTCAGCGGGTCAGGGCAGCGGGGGCCAGTCCCTCTGAGCGGGTGAGGACTGCGGATACCCAGTGCCTCTGTGCGGGTCAGGGCTGCGGGGGCCAGTCCCTCTGAGCGGGTCAGGGCTGCGGCGGGCAGTCCCTCAGAGCGGGTCAGGGCTGCGGGGGCATGTCCCTGTCAGCGGGACACGACTGCGGGGGGCAAGTCGCAGTGAGCGGGTCAGGACTGCGGGGGGGCAAGTCGCACTAAGCGGGTCAGGGCTGCGGAGGTGGCATTGTCGCAGTGAACGGGTCAGGGCTGCGGGGCGCAGTGTCGCAGTGAGGGGGTCAGGGCTGCCGGTGCCCAGCCCTCTGAGCGGGTCAGGACTGCGGGCGCCAATGCCTCTGAGCGGGTCAGGGCTGCGGGGGCCAGTCCCTCTGTGCGGGTTAAGGCGGCAGTCCCTCTGAGCGGGTCAGGGCGGCGGGGGCCAGTCCCTCTGAGCGGGTCAGGGCGGCGGGGGCCAGTCCCTCTGAGGGGGTCAGGGCGGCGGGGGCCAGTCCCTCTGAGGGGGTCAGGGCGGCGGGGGCCAGTCCCTCTGAGGGGGTCAGGGCTGCGGCGGCCAGTCCCTCTGAGGGGGTCAGGGCTGCGGCAGCCAGTCCCTCTGAGGGGGTCAGGGCTGCGGGGGCAAGTCACTGTCAGCGGGACAGGACAGCCGGGGGGCAAGTGCCTGTCAGCGGGACACGACTGCGGGGGGAAAGTCGCGGTGAGTGGGTCAGGGCTGCGGGGGGCCAGTCCCTGTGAGCGGGACAGGACTGCGGGCGGCAAGCCCCTGTCAGCGGGACAGGACTGCGGGGGGCAAGTCGCAGTGAGCGGGTCAGGGCTGCAGGGGGCAAGTCGCAGTGAGCGGGTCAGGACTGCAGGGGGCAAGTCACAGTGAGCGGATCAGGGCTGCAGGGGGCAAGTCACAGTGATAGGGTCAGGGCTACAGGGGCCAGTCCCTGTGAGCGAGTCAGGTCTGCGGGGGGCAGGTCGCAGTGAGCGGGTCAGGGCTGCGGGGGCCGGTCCCTCTGAGCGGGTCAGGGCTGCGGAGGCCAGTCCCTCTGTGCGGGTCAAGGCGGCAGTCCCTCTGAGCGGGTCAGGGCTCCGGGGACCAGTCCATCTCAGCGGGTCAGGGCTGCGGCGGCCAGTCCCTCTGAGCGGGTCAGGGCTGGTGGGGCATGTCCCTGTCAGCGGGACACGACTGCGGGGGGCAAGTCGCAGTGAGCGTGTCAGGGCGGCGGGCGCCAGTCGCTCTGAGCGGGTCAGGGCTGCTGGGGGCAGGTCGCAGTGAGCGAGTCAGGTCTGCGGGGGGCAGGTCGCAGTGAGCGGGTCAGGTCGCAGTGAGCGTGTCAGGGCGACGGGGGCCAGTCCCTCTCAGCGGGTCAGGGCGGCGGGGGCCAGTCCCTCTGAGGGGGTCAGGGCGGCGGGGGCCAGTCCCTCTGAGGGGGTCAGGGCGGCGGGGGCCAGTCCCTCTGAGGGGGTCAGGGCGGCGGGGGCCAGTCCATCTCAGCGGATCAGGGCTGCGGCGGCCAATCCCTCTGAGCGGGTCAGACCTGCGGGGGCAAGTCCCTGTCAGCGGGACAGGACTGCCGGGGGGAAAGTCGCAGTGAGTGGGTCAGAGCTGCGGGGGCCAGTCCCTGCGAGCGGGACAGGACTGCGGGCGGCAAGTCCCTGTCAGCGGGACAGGACTGCGGGGGGCAAGTCGCAGTGAGCGGGTCAGGACTGCAGGGGGCAAGTTGCAGTGAGCGGGTCAGGGCTGCAGGGGGCAAGTCGCAGTGATAGGGTCAGGGCTGCAGGGGGCAAGTCGCAGTGAGCGGGTCAGGGCTGCAGGGGGCAAGTCGCAGTGATAGGGTCAGGGCTGCAGGGGGCAAGTCGCAGTGATAGGGTCAGGGCTGCTGGGGGCAGGTCGCAGTGAGCGGGTCAGGGCTGCAGCGGGCAAGTCGCAGTGAGCGGGTCAGGGCTGCAGCGGGCAAGTCGCAGTGAGCGGGTCAGGTCTGCGGGGGGCAAGTCCCTCTGAGCAGGTCAGGGCAGCGGGGGCCAGTCCCTCTGAGCGGGTCAGGGCAGCAGGTACCCAGTGCCTCCGTGCGGGTCAGGGCTGCGGAGGCCAGTCCCTCTGAGCGGGTCAGGGCTGCGGGCGGCAGTACCTCTGAGCGGGTCAGGGCGGCGGGGGCCAGTCCCTCTGAGCGGGTCAGGGCGGCGGGGGCCAATCCCTCTGAGCGGGTCAGACCTGCGGGGGCAAGTCCCTGTCAGCGGGACAGGTCTGCGGGGGGCAGGTCGCAGTGAGCGGGTCAGGGCTGCGGAGGCCAGTCCCTCTGTGCGGGTCAAGGCGGCAGTCCCTCTGAGCGGGTCAGGGCTCCGGGGACCAGTCCATCTCAGCGGGTCAGGGCTGCGGCGGCCAGTCCCTCTGAGCGGGTCAGGGCTGGTGGGGCATGTCCCTGTCAGCGGGACACGACTGCGGGGGGCAAGTCGCAGTGAGCGTGTCAGGGCGGCGGGGGGCAGGTCGCAGTGAGCGGGTCGGGCCTGCGGGGCGCAGTGTCGCAGTGAGGGGGTCAGGGCTGCGGGCGCCAGTCGCTCTGAGCGGATCAGGGCTGCTGGGGGCAGGTCGCAGTGAGCGAGTCAGGTCTGCGGGGGTCAGGTCGCAGTGAGCGGGTCAGGTCTGCTGGGGGCAGGTCGCAGTGAGCGTGTCAGGGCGGCGGGGGCCAGTCCCTCTGAGCAGGTCAGGGCAGCGGGGGCCAGTCCCTCTGAGCGGGTCAGGGCAGCGGGTACCCAGTGCCTCTGTGCGGGTCAGGGCTGCGGAGGCCAGTCCCTCTGAGCGGGTCAGGGCTGCAGGCGGCAGTACCTCTGAGCGGGTCAGGGCGGCGGGGGCCAATCCCTCTGAGCGGGTCAGGGCGGCGGGGGCCAATCCCTCTGAGCGGGTCAGACCTGCGGGGGCAAGTCCCTGTCAGCGGGACAGGACTGCCGGGGGGAAAGTCGCAGTGAGTGGGTCAGAGCTGCGGGGGCCAGTCCCTGCGAGCGGGACAGGGCTGCGGGGGGCAAGTCCCTGTCAGTGGGACAGGACTGCGGGGGGCAAGTCGCAGTGAGCGGGTCAGGACTGCAGGGGGCAAGTTGCAGTGAGCGGGTCAGGGCTGCAGGGGGCAAGTCGCAGTGATAGGGTCAGGGCTGCATGGGGCAAGTCGCAGTGAGCGGGTCAGGGCTGCTGGGGGCAGGTCACAGTGAGCGAGTCAGGTCTGCGGGGGGCAAGTCGTAGTGAGCGGGTCAGGGCTGCGGGGGCAAGTCCCTGTCAGCGGGTCAGGTCTGCGGGGGGCAAGTCGCAGTGAGCGGGTCAGGACTGCAGGGGGCAAGTCGCAGTGAGCGTGTCAGGGCTGCGGGGGCAAGTCCCTCTGAGCAGGTCAGGGCAGCGGGGGCCAGTCCCTCTGAGCGGGTCAGGGCAGCGGGGGCCAGTCCCTCTGAGGGGGTCAGGGCGGCAGGGGCCAGTCCCTCTGTGCGGGTCAAGGCGGCAGTACCTCTGAGCGGGTCAGGGCGGCGGGGGCCAGTCCCTCTGAGGGGGTCAGGGCGGCGGGGGCCAGTCCCTCTGAGGGCGGCGGGGGCCAGTCCATCTCAGCGGGTCAGGGCTGCGGCGGCCAGTCCCTCTGAGCGGGTCAGGGCTGCGGGGGCCAGTCCCTCTGAGTGGGTCAGGGCTGTGGGGGGCAAGTCGCAGTGAGCGGGTCAGGGCTGCGGGGGGCAAGTCCCTGTCAGCGGGTCAGGTCTGCGGGGGGCAAGTCACAGTGAGCGGGTCAGGGCTGCGGGGGCAAGTCCCTCTGAGCGGGTCAGGGCAGCGGGGGCCAGTCCCTCTGAGCGGGTCAGGGCAGCAGGGGCCAGTCCCTCTGAGCGGGTCAGGGCTGCGGGGGCCAGTCGCTCGAACGGGTCAGGGCTGCGGGTACCCAGTGCCTCTGAGCGGGTCAGGGCTGCGGGCGCCAGGCGCCAGTGCCTCTGTGCGGGTCAGGGCTGCGGCGGCCAGTCACTCTGAGCACGTCAGGGCTGGTGGGGCATGTTCCCCATGCGGGACACGACTGCGGGGGGCAAGTCGCAGTGAGCGGGTCAGGGCTGCGGGGCCAGTCCCTGTGAGCGGGTCAGGGCTGCTGGGGGCAGGTCACAGTGACCGGGTCAGGGCTGCGGGGGGCAAGTCCCTGTCAGCGTGTCAGGGCTGCGGGGGCAAGTCCCTCTGAGCGGGTCAGGGCAGCGGGGGCCAGTCCCTCTGAGCGGGTCAGGGCTGCGGGGGCCAGTCCCTCTGAGCGGGTCAGGGCTGCGGGGGCCAGTCCCTCTGAGCGGGTCAGGGCTGCGGGGGCCAGTCCCTCTGAGCGGGTCAGGGCTGCGGGGGTATGTCCCTGTCAGCGGGACGGGACTGCGGGGGGGCAAATCCCTGTCAGCGGGACACGACTGCAGGGGCCAAGTCGCAGTGAGCGGGTCAGGGCTGCGGGGGCCAACCCCTGTGAGCGGGTCAGGGCTGCGGGGGCCATTCCATGTCAGCAGGACAGGACTGCGGGCGGCAAGTCCCTGTGAGCGGGTCAGGTCTGCGGGGGGCAAGTCGCAGTGAGTAGGTCAGGGCTGCGGGGGGGCCAGTCCCTGTGAGCGGGTCAGGGCTGCGGGGGGGCAAGTCGCAGTGAGCGGGTCAGGGCTGCGGGGGGGGGCATTGTCGTAGTGAACGGGTCAGGGCTGCGGGGCGCAGTATCGCAGTGAACGGGTCAGGGCTGCGGGGGCCAGTCGCTCTGAGCGGTCAGGGCTGCGGGGGCCAGTGCCTCTGAGCGGGTCAGGGCTGCGGGGCGAAGTCCCTCTGAGCGGGTCAGGGCGGCGGGGGCCAGTCCCACTGAGTGGGTTAGGGCGGCGGGGGCCATTCCCTCTGAGCGGGTCAGGGCGGCGGGGGCCAGTCCATCTCAGCGGGTCAGGGCTGCGGCGGCCAGTCCCTCTGAGCGGGTCAGGGCGGCGGGGGCCAGTCCATCTCAGCGGGTCAGGGCTGCGGCGGCCAGTCCCTCTGAGCGGGTCAGACCTGCGGGGGCAAGTCACTGTCAGCGGGACAGGACTGCCGGGGGGCAAGTCTCTGTCAGCGGGACAGGACTGCGGGGGGAAAGTCGCAGTGAGCGGGTCAGGGCTGCAGGGGGCAGACCCTCTGAGCAGGTGACAGTGAAACCTGTCCAAGCCAGGCAGGGAATCCACTTCCATCAGTCACGGCATCACATTGCACTCAGTCACTGCATCCCATTTCCCTCAGTCACTGCGTCCCATTCCACTCAGTCACTGCGTCCCATTCCACTCAGTCACTGCGTCCCATTCCACTCAGTCAGTCACTCCCTCCCAGTTCAGTCAGTCACTCCCATTTCCCTCAGTCACTGCATCCCATTTCACGGAGACAGTGAATCCTATTCAACTGCGACAGTGAATCCATTTCCATCAGTCACCGCACCCTATTCCCCACAGTCACTGCATCCCATTATCACTCAGTCACTGCGTCCCATTACACTCAGTCACTGCGTCCCATTACACTCAGTCACTGCGTCCCATTACCCTCAGTCACTGCGTCCCATTACCCTCAGTCACTGCGTCCCATTACCCTCAGTCACTGCGTCCCATTTCCCTCAGTCACTGCGTCCCATTTCCCTCAGTCACTGCGTCTCCTTTCCCTCAGTCACAGCATCCCATTTCACTCAGTCAGAGCATCCCATTTAACTGAGACAGTGAAACTCATTGAACTGAGACGGTGCATCCCATTACCCTCAGCCACTGCATCCCATTTCAGACAGCCGCTGCATCCCATTTCCCTCAGTCACCGCACCCTATTCCCCACAGTCACCGCATTCCATTTCCCTCAGTCACCGCATCCCATTTCGCTCAGTCACCGCATCCAACTTCACTCAGTCAGAGCATCCCAATTAACTGAGACAGTGAAACTCATTGAACTGAGACGGTGCATCCCATTACCCTCAGTCACTGCATCCCATTTCACTCAGTCACTGCAGCTCATGTCACTCTCTTACTGCATGCAATTTCCATCAGTCTCTGCATCTCATTTCACTCATTCACTGCATTCCATTTCCCACAGTCACTGCATCCCGTTTCTAACTGACGCTGCATTCAATTTCCATCAGGTACTGCAACCCATTTCCTCAGTCACTGCATCCCATTTCCCTCAGTCACTGCCTCCCATTTCCCACATTCACTGCCTCCCATTTCCCACATTCACTGCATCTCCTTTCCCTCACTCACTGCATCACATTTCACTCAGTCACTGCATCCCGTTTCACTCAGTCACTGCATCCCGTTTCACTCAGTCACTGCATCCCGTTTCACTCAGTCACTGCATCCCGTTTCACTCAGTCACTGCATCCCGTTTCACTCAGTCACTGAGTCACTGAATCGCATTTGTTGTTCTCACTTGAATGCAATGGTCATGAATCTCCTCCAATGGCTTGTCATGTATTTCCAATGCAAAATTTTACCAAGTTTTGATTTTCAATTTTGATTTCATGTGTTTCCTCTATTCTAGAAGATGCTGCAATAATCTCAAATTTGATAAATCATAATTCAACCACCATTACCTACAGAGTTAATTTCATCAAACAGATCCAATTAGAATTGTCACATTCCCAAATCCTGATTCAAGTTTTTCTAATTATGGGCCACGTGGTTAAGAAAAAAGACACTTAGAATCAGAGAGATGTACAGTAGGGAAACTGATCCTTTGGCCCAATTTGTCTACGTTGACCAGATATCCTAAATTAATTTAGTCCCATTTGCCAGCATTTGGCCCATATTCCTCTCAACCCATCCTTTCATATACCCATCCACATGCCTTTTAAACGTACAAACCTCCACCACTTCCTCTGGCAGCTCATTCCATACATGCACAACTATGAAAAAAATCCGGTCCATTTTAAATCTTCCCTCTCTCATAAAAAGAGACGCTGGAGTGCAGTTTCGTAGTTCCATCAAAGTACAGCCACCGGTAAAAAAGGGTATTGAGGAGACATTTGGTGTGCTCACCTTCATCGGTCAGTGCATTTAGTATCGGAGTTAGGAGATCACTTAGCAGCCATATAGGACGTTGGTTCGGCTGCTTTTGGCTGCTCCCTCTCTCATTTTAAACCTATTCTCTCCAGTTTTGGATTCCAGCAACCCGGGGAAAAGATCTTGGCTGTTCGCTCTATCCACGTCCCTCGTAATTGTATAAACTTCTATATGGTCAGCCCTGAACTCCAAAGTTCCAAGAAATCGCTGCCTGTTCAAGCCCACAGTATACCTCCAACCTCCGATGCTGGTAACATCCTTGTAGATCTTTTCTGAACCCTTTCAAGTTTACAACATACAACAATACAGCGCAGAACAGGCCCTTCGGCCCTCAATGTTGAGCCGCCATCCTTCCTCTCGCAAGGAGACTAAAAGCGATTGCAGTATTCCAAAAGCAGCCGGACCAACATCCTATATGGCTGCTAAGTAATCTCCTAACTCCTATACTAAATGCACTGACCGATAAAGGCGAGCACACCAAATGTCTCCTCAATATCCTTTTTACCGGTGGCTGTACTTTGATGGAACTACGAAACTGCACTCCAGCGTCTCTTTATTTAGCAACACTCCCCACAACCTTCAGTGTATATGTGCTGCCCTGATTTGCCTTTCCAAAATGTAGCACCTCACATTTGTCTAACCTCAACTCCATCTGCCACTCCTCAGTTTATTGGCCCTTGTCAATGTCCCATTGCATTCTGAGGTGACCTTCTTGGCTGGCTACTACACCTTCAATCATTGGGAAACGTACAAACCACACCTTCTATTTTCATATCCAAATCATTGCATCACTTCAACTCCCCCTCCCACTCCCTGAACGACATGTCCATCCTGGGCCTCTTCCAGTGTCACAACCACACCACCCAGAAACTGGAGGAGCAGCACCTCATATTCCGCCTCGGGAGCTTCCAACTCAATGGCCTCAATATGGACTTTGCCACCCTCAAAATCTCCCCACCCATCAGCCTCATCCCAAGACGAGTTCCTCCCCTCATCCCCGCCTCCATGACCTGTCCGCCTTCTCTCCCACCTATCCACTCCTCCCACCTCACTGACCAACTCCCACCACTGCTTGGAATTATTATTCTTGTCACACTTCATCAGCTCGACGTTATTTCTAAAATCTATTTTCCAATTGTTGGAAAAAGTGAGATAAAGAGAAGTAAAAGAAGTTACATTCTTACCACTCGGGAAATCTCTGAATATTCTTCTGTTGAAAGGCCGCCAAGGAACGATGCAATTCTTGTGTCACAAACGCTGTGAGGGAGACATCTTTTTCGGTTCCACTAACTCCACCCTAAGGAAGACAAACCCACGTAACATATCTAGTGACTTAAAACATACTCTATTGTTGCCCAAGGTGGGGAGCTGGATGAACACAGCAGGCCAAGCAGCAGAGGAGCAAGAAAGCTGATGTTTCGGGACGAGACCCGACTTCAGAACTGGCAACAATAGAGGCAGTAGGAACTGCAGATGCTGGAGAATCTGAGATAACAAGGTGTAGAGCCGGATGATACTGCTTGACCTGCTGTGTTCATCCAGCTTTACACCTTCTTATCTCAGATTCTCCAGCATCTGCAGTTCCTACTGCCTCTATTGTTGCCCTTTCACTTTACTGAACTATTATGAGCCAGTAGTTTTGTTTAGGCCTGTGTAATCTTACGGTTATTGGCCTGGACAAAATCCTGAATTAATTTTGATCGACTGACAGGAGGAGAGATGAATTTTATGGAAATTTTTGTTTTCTACCAATTTGCAGAGGGCATCGTGGGCGATTGAAGGACAGTGTTATTATCCTCCAGGTCTGCGGACTGCATCGTTACCAACTTGCCCATTTGCATATACATACAATATTCATTATGTACCAATGAAACATAATAAACCAATACTGTGTACTAAAAACAACCCTCACATATCAATGGAAATTTAAATATATACCATAGAGTTTGAAGGATTGAATTCAATGATACAAAGCAAAAACCAGTGAAGATGAATGCAGTTGGTCAGCACTTTTGCCACTAAGTGGAGGTTGGCAGTTTGAGGCCACCCAAGAACAAGCAAGCTCTGTCTAACTCCAAGGGCAGCACGGTGGCTCAGTGGTTCGCACTGCTGACTCACAGGGCCAGGGACCCAGGCTCGATGCCACCGTTGGGCGATCTTCTGTGCGGAGTTTGTACATTCTGCCCATGCCTGCATTGGTTCCTGCTGGGTGCTCTGGTTTCCTCCCACAGTCCAAAGATGTGCAGGCTCGGTGTATGGGCCATGCCAAACTTGCCCATTGTGTTTAGGGATGTGTAGATTAGGTGTGTTAGTCATGGGAAATGTAGGGTTACTGAGGAAAGGGTCGGGGAATGAGTCAGGGTGAGATGCTCTTTGGAGGGTGGCTGTGGACTTGTTGGGTCAAAAGGGCCTTGTTTCCACACTGTAGGGATTCTATGATATGGAAGTATCTTCAGAAGTGGACATTCATGGGTATGCTGTAACAGAGACCTTGAAATACTGCACAACAAATATTTGGAACTAGACTGTCAATTCAGACATAGCATCAAAAAAGGTCATGGAAGTTGTCACCCATATAAAGCAGGATTGATGAAAATCCAGCAGGAAATGGTGTCAAAAGGCACAGTATCTTTTATTCATCTCCAGTTGTTTTGTCCAAGGCACTGGATGCTGGCAGGATTGAAACATTTAAGAAATGCTTCACAAATCACATATAAGGACCTGCACATCTTTGAACAATGGGAGGAAACTGCAGCACCTGGCGGAAGCCCCTCGCAGATGCGGGGAGGACGTGTCAATTCCACACAGATAGTTACCCAAGACTGGAATCTCAATTGGCTCCCCAGTGCATGAGCAGCTCTAACCACTGAGCAACTACCTTGCCCAGAAGGGGTTTTATAAGCGCATACTTTATTTCCATTCATAGTTGGGGAAAGACAGATCCAATCCTCTATGTCCAATCAAAATAACATATTGTAGATATCATGACAACAATCATAAATGATTTTGAATAAGTAAATCAAAAAAATTGAAATTGTTTCCAAGCCTAAATACGAGATAAGGTGCAGTTAAGATGAATAGCGCAAGAACAAAAAGGCCATATTTTATGTGACCATCGGTAACACTTGAAAACTTGCAACAATTCATCGCCAGTAGAGATCTGAAGTGGCTTGATGATGCACTCCTTCACACACTGGAATGAAACTCCAAAGATCACAAATTCTCCTTCAATACCATGTTATAACAGTGACTGCATCAACCTGTGTTTATGGGCCTGACTGGAAGCCCACACAACATGCATAAACAAAAAAATAATCTCGGGTGATAGGAGAAAAAAATGTATGTACGCAAAGTCTTTGAAAAGCAATTATTTGTAGTGGCTGCAAGCCCATAAGGAATCTCGTTTCGCAGATTACATTCATTTGCACTGCAGGTCATGCCAGTCAGAATCAGATTTCGTTTCATGACAGATAACTAAAATGTCCATCACAATGAACTTTGGTTGATCAGAAGATTTTAAGTAAGGACCATGTCTTGTGTGAGCTGACGGCATTAGGGGATGGAGGAGGTACACTCACTGCTGGCATCTTGACACCATTGAATGAGCAAGCGTGGACGCAAAGGTTGTAACAGGTCACAATTGTACACGCAATATCTTTTGACCTCCTTCCGAGCAAGCCTGTAATACTCTCAAGCTGTGCTAGACCCTCACTTGCTCCACCTTACGTGCGCTGCCTTTTTCTTTTTGACAAGAAGCACCTCTGTACCCGTCATCCAAGGCTCCTTAATCTTACCCCTTCTTATCTGTCTCAGAGGAACAAATTTATACATCACTCGCAACAACTGCTCCTTGAACAGCTGCACATGTCTGCTGCGCCCTTTCTGTGGAACAATTGCTCCCAATCTGTACTTTGCAACTCCTGTCTGATAGCATCATAGTTTCCTTGACCCCAGTGAAATATCTTCCCCTGGTAACTGCTCCTTTCCCTTTCCACGGCTATGGTAAATGTGAGGCTCTTGCGGTCGCTGTCGCCAAAGTGTTCTCCCACCACGAGATCTGACACCTGTCCTGGCTCATTGCCGAGCACCAAATCCAAAATGGCCTCCCCCCTCGGCCAGTCCACATACAAAAACAGCTCCATCCAAACCATCTGCACCAAGGAGGTTTCAATCTATAATGGGAAAGTTGAAGTTACCCATAACAACAACCCTGTTACGTTTGCTCTTTTCAACAATCTGCCGGCCAATGAGTTCTTCGATCTCCCAAATGCTATTTGGGGTCTGTAGAAAACCCCCAGTGAAGTGACTGCTGCCTTGCTGTTCCGAACTTCCACCCATACTGACTCAGTCGACAAACCTTCCTTGGCAACCTCAGCCCATACCACCTCAGTAGACGAGTCCTCAAAGGTTCTTTCAGCCGCCGTTATACTGTCCTTGACCAACAAAGCCACATCTCCCCCACTTTTACCACCTTCCCAGACCTGAATGAAGGATCTAAACCCGAGAACCTGCAACATCCATTCCTGACCCTGCTCTAGCCATGCCTCCGAAATGGCCACAATATCGAAGTCCCAGGTACCTATCCAAGCTGCAAGCTCACCTACCTTATTTCGGTTACTCCCGGCATTAAAGTCGTCACACTTCAATCCAGCTTGCTGTCTGCCAGCACACTCCTGTGACAGTGAGGTCCTGTCCATGTCCTCCCTACACTCATCCTCCTGTGTACTAGGACTACACCTCAGTTTCCCATCCCCCTTCTGAGCTAGCTTAAATCCACCCAAATGGCACTAGCCAATTTCCCACCCAGGATATTAGTGCCCATCTGATTCAAGTGGAGGCCGTCCTGATTGTACAGGTCCCACCTTCCCCAGAATGAGCCCCAATTGTCCAGGTACCTGAAGCCCTCCCACCTGCACCATCCCTGCAGCCACGTCTTCAGCTGAAATCTCTCCCTGTTCTTGGCCTCGCTATCACGTGGTATGGGTGCCAAACCAGTGACGACCACTCTGTTTGTTCTAGCTCTCAACTTCCACCATAGCTCCCTCAAATCCTGCCTGACATCCCTATCACTCTTTCTGCCTATGTCGTTGGTGCCAACGTGGACCACGACTTGGGGCTGGTCACCCTCTCCCCTCAGGACCCTAAACACACTATCCGAGACATCACGGACCCTGGCACCTGGTCGGCAACACACCAATCGTGAGTGTCTTTCGTTCCCGGCAAATCTTCTATCTGTTCCTCTAACTATTGAGTCCCCAGTGACTATCACTCTCTTCCTATCCCCGCTTCCCTTCTGTGCAAGAGGGACAGACTCTGTGCCAGAGACCTGCACCCTACTGCATGCCCCTGGTAAGTCGTCTCCCAGAAGAGTATCCAAAACGGTATAGTTGTTTTTCAGGGGAGCGACCGCAGGGGAAGGTTAGTCAACACAGGGTAAACGTGCATTTTTGGCTGAAGAAACATGTGTTTCAATGTGTGCTAATGGAAGAAGCCATGGAGTCAAAGCTAAACATTTCAACAATAAGACAGCCATTCTTAAAAGCAGCAGACAGCGTGAAAAAGAAATGAGCGGCTTTAATATCCACTTAAAATTTATGTGGAATATCAGATCGAATTTTCTTATTGACTCCATTGTGCAATCATGTCAATCTAAAAATGTTAACTGCATGAATTAGTACTAACCAGAAACGGACTTTGTCGTAAATGGTTTGACGATTTTCTGTATCTGGAACATCCCTTTTCCTTCTCGAACGAAGATCGTACCAACCTATGGTACCAAACTGTGGGTCAAACGGACAGGACTCGTAATCTTTAAATTCCTCATCAAAACAGTCTCATCGTATGGTTCTGTGCAATAAAAGAGAAAGAATAAACATGTTTCCCACATTTTTGCTGATGTTCATGAACAGAATGCTCAAATTCAAAAAGTCTGAGCTGCCATGTCTGCTTCCTCCAGCCTGTTTAAACGGTTCCATTCAATGTGAAATTTGTGCTAAGTTTTAGCACACAGGTCTGTTTGATCTGTGCCACCACCTTCTATTAGTCATACATGCTTTCCCCCTCTTCCTGTAATACATTGTTTGAAGTGTTCAATGAGATTTTGATTTTAAATCTTATCGTCATATTTGTTTGATTCTCAATCATCAATGAATCTGATGTCGCCGCCATTCCATGCAGTGCACAGCACGTCAAACAGGAGTCTTACTCTTGCCATGAGCACTGAGGTAGTATGGGGTCACAACTGTCTCATAGTTCAGAATGAAATTCTACATATAAGGCTATGACGAGTCATGCAGTTAATTTCATTTGACATGCTATTTCTTTTCTTCACAAATATGCTGGATTTAAAGTGATCTTCACCCTCATTTAAAATGAATCCAACATCCAACCATCTGTAAAACCAGCAAATCCAAATTTAAATTTGAGTTCAGTGTTACACAAATATATGACTTTTTTAAAAATTATATTCGAGTCAACATTAACATTTCATTCCCTGATAGCGGGTGAACTTACTTTTAAACTCCAATTTTCCTTCAGTATCAACGGAGAGGTGAGCCTTTTTGCAAGCACCGAAAGTCTCCACCAGTTTACGCAAAAACTTGCAGAACTGTAAGTTTCACAAATATGTTCCTATTAAACACTAATTCCTATTGAAGCAGTATGAAGCTAAATTCATTCAACTGGACAGCAAAAACGGTCAAGATTTTAAAAGCAAGCAACTATTTTGAAGTCACTCTTCGAACTAAATTCCATCTTGGTGTGTGAGAGTCCATAGGTTCCTCACTCTCAACGAACCATTCAACTGTCATGCAATTACTGAAACACACAGACAAAAAACATCAATGTTAACAGTCACTAAGATTTTGACAGTGATTTGGAATTCGTACTCAATACCCCCTGGGGAAAATCTGTTCCAATCTGGATAGTACTCACTTATTACCATCCACCTACCTTCCCTACCACCACCTCCCCCTCCACACTATTTGTTTCTGAGCTCCCGTCCACCCTCCATTTCTCAGGAAGGGTCCTGACCCAAAACCTCAACTTTCTTGAGCCTCTGATGCTGCCTGCCCTGCTGTGTTCCTCCAGCTCCACAATGTGTTATCTCAAACACCAACATTGGCAGGTCTTACCATCTGGATAACTCATTCTCACCTTGCAACAAGTGATTTATACTCATTTTCTTTTCAGATTACGCATGCACATGTATATACATAAATATACATATTACAATTTTATGCCTGAACCACGAACTGAGAGGGTATTTTAAAATAGTCTCTTCATACCTGCATGCAAGAAAAATCATCAAGGTCATAACTTTCATTTTAGGAATAACTCGAACATTCAAAATGCTCACAGTCAGTGTCCCATTTCCTTGACCAGTCAATTTGATGTGATACTTTCTTCCAAGTGGAAACTATAACAGCAATTATATTTGAGAATCAAACTCTTCATTGCATCACCAATATTTCCTGGTCTGTTTGAAACATAAGATAATGAAATAATCATGGACAGATTGGCCAACAGTGTAATCTAATGTGTGTTATGGCAACTGAAAATCACAACCATTGAAGTGATCTTTAAAAAGCTGTTGTCATACAACAGAGCACTTTTTGAGATGCAGTGCTGAACATACTTGTTGAGATGCAAATAATATATGCCAAATTAATTCCAAAGAATCCCTTTACAATTAAAAAGAAGCTAAAAATCTCTTTACATTGTCATGCTTGTCAGATTGCTATTAGTCAATGGAAATTGTTCAGAACAATTATGTATTACCAGATGAAAAGGAAGTGTATACATTTCATTTTCAGATTTCATTCAAGAGAGAAAAAAAACACCCTGATGAATGCATTGTCAAACAAGAAGACTCACAAAAAAAGTTACTTGGCCCATTGAATTTCCGCCATCATTCGGTGAGGTCATGGTTGATCTCATTGCATTTATCATGATACAACATTTCCAACAAACCCTCCTTATAGCTAATACATTCCAATCCAAGTAACATCCTGGTAAATCTCTGTTTCTCTGTCATGCCTTGTCTTTCGAAATATTTTTGAGTCATCTACAAATTTAGCCACAGCACATGCACCTCTTTCCTCCAAGTCATTAATAAACAAGCACAAGAGCTGTGGTTCCTTCAGCGCGACCTCATTTCTTACTGACAAGCCAACCCTGGCATCTCTGTCCATATGTATCAGACAGAATGGGAACTGAAGATGCTTCAGAATCCAAGGTAACAAAGTGTGGAGCTGGATGAACACAGCAGGATGAACACACAGAAGTAGAAGGGTCCAGGCCCGAAACATCAGCTTTTGTGCTCCTGAGATGCTGCTTGGCCTGCTGTGCTCATCCAGTTCCACACTTTCTTACCTCTGTCCATTTGCCTGTTCATTCTATCAGACATGAATCATTGGCTATTTCGTTCCCAACACTTATCCCCTAACAACCACCTCTCTGTGATACCCAGAGTGATGTATCTGTCAATTTCAATCTGCACCACAAACTCATTCACTTTGTTTCATACACTCCCTGCAATTCAATACAAGATCTTCAGTCTGGCATTTACAGCCACCCTTCTTATCTGCTGCAGCTGAAGTGAGACTCCTGACCATTTCCATTCTTTTTGTCCTATTACTTGCTCCGGAAACTTTGCTGAGCACTTACCAGCTTCTAACTTTTTCCACAATTTTCCATGCAACTGCGCTCACCCACTCCAGACATTTTATTTTAGCGCCCTAACCCCAGACCTAGCTCTGTATTTTGCCAGGAGACTTGTCCCAATCTGATTCTCGTTGAGCCTATACCACCAGAACAACTCCCTCCTTCCCTGTACCGATGCCAATGTCCCATGAATTCAAACACATTTCTGCCAGGCCACCATTTGAACAATGCACTTACATCTATAAATTATGCTCACACCGTGCCAAATTGCTCAGATAGTAATCCAGAGATTATTACCATTCTGGTTCTGCTTTCTCACCTCAGCACCTTGGCGCTCATAATCCCTCAGCAGAACCTCTTTCCTCTTTCTTCCATATCAATGTTACCTGTGTGTCCCACAACAGCTGGATTTCTACTCCTCCCACTTCAAGTTCCTTTGTAGCCGAGATGGAATATCCTGAACCTGGGCACCAGGCAGGCAACACTACTTTTGAGACTCTCGATCCTAGTCACAACGAACAGTGTTCATTCCCCAAACTACACTACCTCTGATTATAACTACATTTCACTTTTTATCCCCTCCTGAATGTCCCCCCTGTACCACAGTGCTGCCGTCAGTTTACTCATCTTCCCTATACCCTGCACTCTCATCCACACACGAAGAAAGAATCTCAAAGCTGTTAGATAAGATCAAAGGCCAAGGTTCCTTCTGCACTACATCCTGGATCCTTCCACCTGCCCTGTTCTTTGTCACAGTCTCACGTCTCTGGCCACTGACCGAGTTTCAGCTAGTTAATCTAAGGTGTGTGACTGCCTCCTGAAGCACAGCAATCCCTGCTAACTCTGCCCCACATGATTTGTTGATTGGTCAAAACTGAGATTCCAGTTCATCAACCCTGAGCTCGAGTATGGGCTCTGACCACTCCCCCGTCATGTAGGTATAAATCATCGTCTGGCCTGGCATCTCCATTTCAATTACTTCGATCTTAATTTGATTTGAAAACATTCTGGTCTTTTAGTTTGTAGCCTGTAAATATTTCTCCGATTTACTTTCAATCTGAAAGCTACCGATAATAGATTCCTAAACCAGAAGCGATCACCAATGAATGAGCCTGATTCACCCTCCGGGTCCCTGATTCTGGCTTCAATTTACCCTGTCTCAAAAAAAAATGCTTCCAAACTATCAGGCAAAAAAAGCAAGCAAATGGCACCTCTTACACTCTGCACTGGCTTACCGCATTGCCACCAAGTTCCCCAAAATATATATTCGCTTGGTGCATTTCACTCGAGATGTGATCTCTTCTTCCAGAACGTGCAAAGCATACTGATCCAAAGCAATATACTACCTTCAAAACCTCAGCTCTCAGCTTATTACTTTTGAGTACATTCTCAAATGCTTTCTCCAAGTCCAAACACAACACATTTACTGGTTTTCCTCTGTTAATTCTCCTTCCAAAACTTCCTCCAAAAACCCAAACAAATTAGCCAGACATAATTTCTCTTTCATCAGGCTATGGTGATTCTGTTTGATTAGATTCTGATTTTCCAAATGTCCTGCTACTATTTTCTTCATAGTTGATTGCCACATATTTCCAACAATAGATGTTTCGGTTGTAGTTATCTTCTTTTTGCCTCTCTCCTTTTTAAATAGGGACGTCACATCAGCATTTTTCCAGCCCTCAGATGCTTCTCGAGAATCTGAACCTTTTTGGCAAATTACAGTCAACGCATACACCGACTCTGAAGCTCATTGTTTAGAATCTTAGAAAGTCAACCATCACGGCAAAGAGTCTAATCTGCTTTCACTCCATTAGATTGTCTACTGCTATTTCTCTCATGGTAGTGATGGTGTGGTAGTGATGTGTTTAAGTCCTCCCTGTATTCTTTACTAATAAGGGGATCCTTGAAGTATCTTCCACTGTAAAGACTACCCTTCTCTCATTGTCGTTGTTCCTTGATTTAAAAATTAACCTGGCCATCTCAGCCGAGCATATAATTAAGGGCATTACCTCTAAAACATTCTCTGCTAAAGTGTTCAATAGATTGCTACAACCTGAAAGAAGTAATTCTCCCCCTAAATTAATAGGCAACAAATTTGAAAATGTGGCCTCTGGTCGCAAAATCTTTGACAAATGGGAGTAATCTCTACGGATATACACTATCAAGTCTCTTAAGAATCTTAAATGTTGAAAAAATAAGATTTTTTAGAATCTTATAAACGCCCATGAATGTTGTCCCAGCCTGCCCAACATTCTTACGCATGGCAATTCCCTCCGCCATTTCCGAAATCAACCCAGTCAACATGAGGTGTACGGCCTCCGCAGCATTCACTCTGTGGCCGTACATGACTTATAAGTTACCATCCTGCTGCTACTTCTCGACTTCTATTTGTGATGCAGTCCTCTGTCCATCCTAACATACTACTCTTGAACACATGGGCTCTTTTCTTTTGAGACACCTTATGAGCTGTACCTTATCAAATGCTTTGTTGAAATCTCAATGTACGACATCAACTGGTGGTCCTTCATCAGTAATGTTTGTTTCCTTCTCAAAGCACTGTAGCAAGTTTGTCAAGTATTATTTCCCCTTTATAAAAGGATGTTAACTCTGTAGGATGTTATAGCACACTCAGTACCCTGTTATTTCATCTTTCATTGCCGGCATGAACATCTACCCAGGTTGACCTAAATTGGCAATAATTGCTTGCTATTTTGTCGAAGTATTTTTCTCATCATGGTGTTATGTTCACAATCTTTCAATCCTCTGAGACTTTTCCCCAATCTAAGGATTTTTGCGACATTATCATCAGTGCATCCCTAGTATCTGTAGCTGCATTGTTCAACATGAGAGGATACAACTCATCATACCCCTTGGATATTTTCTCTACTGATTGGAGTCATGTTTGGAATTCTGTGCAGTGACATTCATTTTTAACAGTTTGCTAAAGACTACCAGGAACAGAAATTGTGATCCAGCTGCAACTAAGCGATAGCTTTCAGCACAGAAAGTATTTGAATTCATTTTGACCCGAATAACTCCTGAAAAGGGCAATACAATTTGCCTCAGTCCATAAATGTTCTTGCTCCAACATCCTGAGATGCATTATCTGTATTTCTTCAAATTTACCACAGATTCTGTTTCAATCACCCTTTCAGCAATATGCATGACAACATTTCGGCATTCTTAGTCCCCGTGTAGCCTCCGTTGCACGTGTGCATTGTTAGACGATTATTTGTTTGTGTGCCTGCTTTTTTGCTCAAATGGTTAAAGGTAAGTTGGTGTTCTTTTGTCATCAGAGTTATTGCCTCCTCATTCTCATCTTCCTTGTTTTATCCCTCTGCTGGAATATTTAATTTGTTGACATATCTGAAATATGTTGTTGAATGGATTGGGTTTTGTAACATTGCATTCCCCATAGACCATCTACCGATACTGTTGCTTGTTCGAACAGTTATTATCTTGCAGAGTGGAAAATGCAGTTTGAAAGCAATGGAACATTATTGATGAAGAAGTTGATGCATAAATTGCTGCGATCTTCCAAACTACAAACTCACCCTCGATTCTTTCTCGGTCAGAGCATTATGCCGGCGCAAATGAATCGTGTTCTCAATGGGACTTCCAAAAACATGGAATTGAACTTGCATGTTGATTTCTTCTTCCCTCTTCAGAAATGCAATGTTGTATCGTGATGAAGCTTCTAAGGCAATGATTGTGTCCTTCAATGAAGGGAAAAGTGACTTTTAGATTCATGGAAATATTTCAGTACTTCCACATACATGAAATACAAACATTCTCCCTGCAT